>NW_026571152.1:3985475-4047975 GCF_026225935.1 Boleophthalmus pectinirostris
GAACTACGTGCAAGTTAGTGGACGAAAAGTGAGCACTCAACCTCAAAGGCAGAATAATACTGGATTACTCAAACAAGTATAAATACAAATACTATGAGGAAGTTAATGATAAGAGAACAGTGTCAGAAGCTCATAAAAGTGGATACTGCATAATATGACACTTTACACATGTGTCCGTATAAAGAGAAGGCAGCCCTGGTCTCACCTGTGCAGGAGTAGTCGTCGATGCGGATGTATCCAGTGTGGCAGATGCACATGAAGGAGCCGGGTGTGTTCACACACATGGTGTTCTCTCTGCAGTAGTGTTTACCCTCTGCACACACTGTCATCAGACTGTACTGTCTGCACACACAGACCACTGTCACACAGGAGACAGACCACTGTCACACAGGAGACAGACCACTGTCACACAGGAGACAGACCACTGTCACACAGGAGACAGACCACTGTCACACAGGAGAGAGACCACTGTCACACAGACCACTGTCACACAGGAGACAGACCACTGTCACACAGGAGACAGACCACTGTCACACAGGAGAGAGACCACTGTCACACAGGAGACAGACCACTGTCACACAGGAGACAGACCACTGTCAGGACACAAGAGGAAGGAATGATCTGAGCACATTTTGGTTCAAACAAATTCAAACTGTCTGCTCAGCATATTCGGAGGTTATCCACAGAATATTTTATTTAATAAAAAGTTACAAAATAATGTTCCATTGCACTAACTTTAGATCAAACTAAACTGAACTCAACAAGAACAGGACCAAACCAGAAGAAAAAAGCAGAAAGACACTACACAAGGAATTACTATTTAAATATTTATGTATTATATAAATGAAGAAAACCTCCTGTACCACAACAGAGTACTGGCTGCTAAAAAAGTTTTTAAAAAAGTTACTAGTTGTTTAACAACTAGTAATGCACTATTATGAATTCACATTTTAAATTTCATGACCAGATTTGCATAAGTGAAAATGTCCAAAGCAAAACAAAGTAATATACTGTAAATAACTGTCCATTGTCCTGATCTTGATTCAATATAGGTGAAAATGTTGCCCATGCCACAACATTAAAAGCAGTGCTTAGAATTCAAAGTTTCAAAGTTGAAAAAAAAAAACAGGACAACCTTGACAAACTTGTGGTTAAAGCTGCACTTTCTAACACTTCTTGAAGCTTGTAAAAGTGCAGTAAAGTGTAGTGAAGCCTGTTTCTTTTGACCTCTGGAGCTGCAGTTCTGTCCCAGTCCAGAATCCTCCAGCAGAGGAAGAGTCGTTTGTCTTCATCAGGCTCTGACACAGGCTAAAACACTGAGAGTTTAACACTACATCTACAATCTATTACTGGTTAAACAGCACAGAGGAGGCTCACAACAGTAAGGTGACAATAACACAGACGGTTTGTGTAGTAGCAGCTCCAGTTTCCATGGCGATGCGCTTGACTCTGTGTGACCTTGATGTCATAAGTTTTCACAAACTCAGTAGCATTGTTGGGAAAAGTAAAGGTTTAAAAGACTCAGCGCGTTATATAAAGATGGCACCATGTGTGGCAGTGGCAAAGGACACAAAAACTGTCCCTTACTTAAAAGGATTATAACAACATCGAACCTGAACACTGAAGGGTTTCTGTTACTGTCACACTGTCAGCTGCAGACACAAACATGTGACGGAAAGCAATAAGGTCTCTTTTATTTATTTATTTTTTAAATGTGTTCTTTTGCACAGCTGTGTGACAAGTGAGTGACAAGACTTATAATGTTATTATTATAGCACATTATATAACAGGAACATGTAACCAACATAATTACATGCTATTCTACTTTATTACCCACTGTCTTAATTAGACCTGTCATAAAGTGCAATATAGTGCTGTAAAAAATATAGAAGATAAACAATAATATTGAAACCCAATTATGCAACCAACCCTAACACAGGATCACCCCCAAAAACTATGCTAAATGTACACTGTTAAAAAACAACATGCTTAAATCTAAATAAATAGGAGAATGTGGTAGTTTGTATCTGTAATCAGTCATAGAAGTTATTTATTCAATCCTCTACACCGCAAATCTTGTCTTTGTACAGTCCACTATTACAAAGAAAAAGGACCATAGATAAACAATGACCCCCAAAAAGTATAGATCCATCAAAAAGTATAGATCCATCAAAAAGTATAGTTCCTTCATTCACTTATTGAACGATAAGTTGAAAGAGAATTTATCATGATCTTTTCCTACTCTCACCTATGGTAATGACCGAAAGGACGAGATCGCGGATACAAGTGCTCGAAATGAGTTTCCTTCACAGGGTGGCTGGGTGCTCCCTTAGAGATAGGGTGAGGAGCTCAGTCACACAGGAGGAGCTCGGAGTAGAGCCGCTGCTCCTCCACGTCGAGAGGAGCCAGTTGAGGTGGCTCGGGCATCTGTTCCGGATGCCTCCTGGGCGCCTCCCTCGGGAGGTGTTCCGGGCATGTTCCACCAGGAGGAGGCCCCGGGGAAGACCCAGGACACGCTGGAGGGACTATGTCTCTCGGCTGACCTGGGAACGACTTGGGGTCCCCCGGAAGTGCTGGAGGACTTGTCTGGGGTGAAGGAAGTCTGGGAGTCCCTGCTTAGACTGCTGCCCCCACAACCCAGCCCCGGATAAGCGGAAGAAAATGGATGGATGGATATCTTATTCTGCATATCTGTGGCTCCAGGTTAAAAGTCCTTAAAATGGCGCCGCTAACTGAAAAAAAAAAAGTCTGACAGAAGGAATATGGTTTTAACCACCCCCTCTGAGACACATTTTAAACTAGAGTATTTTTTGAACTATAAAGTGCAGTTAAAATCCTTTATCGTCAGTCTTATAATCCGGTGCATCTTATGTATTAATTCTGGTTGTGTTACTGACCTCAAACGATTTTATGTGACACACGGTGCTCAAACACTGTCCAAATGTTTTTAGTATGACTTTGGTAAACTACGAAGCCGCTCCGCTTGATGGATTGTTGAAGCATTCTGGAGAAGCTGAACTGCATCAGCGCACAAGAAGTGAGCTGTTTTTTTTTTTTTTCAGCGCTTATAATTTATGCAAATGAGTCATGTGGTTTTAAGTTTTGTTTCTGTAAAATGTAAACAAATATGCACAAAGCTGAATTAAACACATTATTACTCAGGAAATAAAAAACAAACAAACAAATGATCCACCCACATTCACATTCATAATCCACATTCACCGAGACAGAGAGACAACGCCGGGCGAATTACACCACGATCTGCTGATGGATGGTGGACGCCTGGACTAAGGATCAGACTCAAGTGTCGTCGGTTTGTTTCCTTATATCTGGTGCACCTTATTTATGAAAATAGACAAGAGACTTCAACATTATTGATTTTGCGCCTTATGATCCGAAAAAATACGATACTAAACATCTACATAAATACATATATCTTGTCACTGTATATTTTGTACATATTCAAAATCTATTGGGCCTTATTTTTACTTTATTATCATGCATGCCCTTATTTTTATTTAATCATAGTTTATCTTTATTAGTATTCACTGTTTGATGTTGCACCAGGACAAGTTGCAAGTTCCTCGTTTGTGAATTCTGTTCACTGACAACAGCAATAAAACTGATTCTAATTCTGATATCATCATTCAGTTGCGTCCCTGAATGGAACTTTCTGTCTCGTACTAGAATATGTGAAACTTCCTGGCAGCTCGCACACTTCCTCATATAAATAAGAGCTGAGTCACTGAACCGTACTGAGCTGTGAGTCTCGCTGTTTCTTTGGGAGGCTCCTTAATAACGCAGGCTTTGGGAATGTAACGTATCAAATGTGTGTGTGTGTTTTGTTGTTCACGTCTCATTTTCCGTCTCTCAAATTGGGTTCCGTATTAACAGTTACCACAGCAACGGCTATTCCTGGCTCTTTAAAAACAGCATCAAACTCTGCCTGGGTAAACAAAATAATCCTGATAATGTGATGCAACCGGATGCAATTGAAAGTAATGAGGAAACAGAACAGACTGGGACGGGTATGAGCGCAGAGAGGGGGTCAAACGCAGAGAAGGGGTCAAACGCAAGAGAGGCGTGAGTGACAAGCGGACGTTTGTGAAAGGTCGGCCGCAGTCACAGCAGTTAGTTTGTGCTTGTTTTTGCGCTCGCTGAGAGGGTCTGAGGACAGTGAGGAAGTGATTCGAGGTAACTGTTGTTATGAGGCTGGCCCAGGTAAAAATAAATGTTGCGTCTAGACTAGCAGTTCACAAGCTTTTACAGAAAGTACCAGTCTGTTTTGAACACTGACGGGTAAACATATGGAATAATAAAACAAACTTTTCTGGTGGCGTCAACACCTGCTTTTTTCCATATATGGGTCTGGTCAAGCAGTAACAGAGGGAAACAGGGGCAGATTTTTTTTACATTCAAATGTCTCTTATTCAGAAACTAGAGGGACTATTGAAATAAGTAAAGTATCAAAATGTAGGAAAGAGTTACACTCCAACAGGGTAAAATTAAACCTGTGATATTCTTTCAAGTTGTTGACAAAAAATTAAAAAACGTCGGTAACGGAGGGAATGAAATATGCAGCACTTTTTGGGCAATAAATCCAAACAGTGATAACTCTTGGTTCTCACTTCCATATCCTTAACAAACTGGTTTGAATATTTGCTTCATATAGTTTTCTACCATATGGTACAAGATTAGGTTGAAAAACCTCTTACTTTTTGACTCATGAGATTTTTTATTAAGAAAGGTCATGGTAACGGAGGGAAAATTGTTCAAACAAGTAGAAGGTGCAGGATTTTGCATAATTTATCGCTTTTTTCTTCCGAATACTTTAATATTACTTCAAAATGAAAGGAAACTATTTCTATAAAATATGTCAGTCCTTCAAAGCAAATTTTTGTCATTTTACATATTTTTTTTTTTCAAAAATCCTGTCCCTTCATCAACAGTTCAAAGATGGAATAACACAAGATATGATGAAATACATCCATTTATTGACATGATTTGCAGGTCTTTGAAATTTGGGAAATTATTTTTGTTCCATGTTTCATACATGGTCTGTTTAAAACATATGGAACTTTAGAACCAAAAATGGTACAGAAAAAAGGTCAACAGTTTCATAAACTAGAGTACATATGTATCTGTTCAAAACATTTTTATATCAGATGCATTAACTTGAATTTTTGGCCTTGCTGTTTACTTCTGCTTGACCGGGCCCATAGATATCATTTGTTTTTCTGGAATGTTCCACAGTATGGCATTAAAGATGACCTGTTGTGCCTGTGTCTGCTTTATGGTTATAATCTATGACACCCGTGAGTCATTATGTTTTAATTTGCACATTTTAAATCGACTTTTGCGACTTGTGCCCAATGGGAGAAGATGAGCCATGGATTTTTTTCATTTGTGATAAAAATGAGTGCATGACACGTCTGAATCCTGCACATTAAGAAAATAAAATTGGAGAAAGAAGTAAGTCGAGAGCAGTGAGAGTACGCCGGTGGTGGTGAATCACTCCAAAGGCCTGCCACTGGTTAAACATACATAACATAAACATTACACAACAGTCTCACACTCGTCACAAACACCCCTGAACAACATCACTGAAAGAAACACGTCACACATCGGGCAGCATCAGGGGTGTCGTGGGCGTGGTACATGGAGGCACGGTGTCCACACACTTCTCCTGACGTGAAATATAAAAAAATAACAAATATAAAATAGCTACAACTTAAATGTCAAACTGGAGATACTGGCAACAAACTGCATAGGCTCGTGATATCTGCAGGACTGTCCTATAAAGACCTGAGACATGAGGGACCAGGACTGAGCCGGGACTGAACCAGGACTAAAACAGGTCTAAACCAGGACTAAACCAGAACTACACCAGGACTGAGTGTCGGGACAAGCCCCTAGGTGCGCCCATGTAGACCGTCGGGTGACTGCAGTACTGTATGTTTGTAATGACACAAACATTTTAAACTTAATTTTGATACTAAGGAAAAGTCTTGATACAGATTTTCTTTACATTCAATTGATGTAAAACAGGCATGTCCAAATTATGGCCCGGGAGCCAAATGCAGCCCTCAGACAATTTTTTCTTGGCCCTCAGACTTCCAGGTGAATTGGCCCAAATTACCTTGCATCAATTTAAAAATATTTTTTTACTGCAATTTTTTTTTTTTAAATCTACCTTGATAAAGCTGATATTTAATATTTAGTGTGTGGTTTTAAGGATCTTGGCATGAATAAAAACTGATGGCTCATTCTAACATGTTAAACATGCACATATTTCAATTTTTCACTGTATCGAGCATCAGTGTGCGGCCCTCGATCAGTCCTCTGTTTCATCTGTGTTTAGATATGTGGCCCTTGATGAAAAAAGTGTGGACACCCCTGATGTAAAAAATATGTTCTAGAAAATATGATGTAAATTTCAACTGACTAATAGTTGTTTTTATTATCTTTATTGTATTTTGATATTGATAATTGTGTGATTTGTAAATCTAGTGTCAGTTACTCTAATGACTATACATAAACCCTGTTCGCTGCAGTGTGAAAACAATGAAACACAATCATACAATACTACACAATAGCGTGCGGTTTAATTTGCAGCCTTGTTCGTGTGGATATCTGTGGTCAGATCCTGTCCCTGTCTGAGCAACAGCCCCACGAGTCCTTGACATTACCAATTCATTACTGCGCTCTGCATTCACCCGCGGTACAAGAGCACAGTGCGTTCACCTCTCAATCTGTTCTGTGCCACATGCTTTTGCGCACACTACTTGATATTGAATTTCAATAGCTGTGCATTGGCATTCATTGGACTCGCGTCGTGTGTCCTTGGGTATAGAGCAACACTCAGAACTGTGTACAACTCCAGTATTTGCTTTTTTATATTCACTTTCTCTCTTCTTTTCTTTCTCCAAGTCAATACTGCATCAGCTGCCATTGAAAAGCCAGGCAGATAAATGAAAAGCCAAGACAATCATTGAAGACCTATTGAAGCGCGTGTGTCCTTCGCTCGATGAATGGAAGCTAATTAATGCGAGCGCTTGCTTTGAGACACAGGTAAAACACACACTGTTGGTGTAGGAAGGGCAAACAGCAGGCCAGGTGGAGGAGGAGAGGAGACATACAAAACTCAACTCATTTGTTCTTTTCACTTGAAATTTCCAACAGGATAAATAAAGTATCTTTTTATCAGTCATTTGACCCGCTCAGTGCAGGGGAGGACTGCAATAGACTGGCAAGTCAAGACTGTACGCTTTTCCAACACTACACACACACACATACATACACACACACACACACACACACACACACAGTGTCCGGGCCCTGAACTCTCCTCCCAGAGTTCATGGGCATGATTGACAGGTGGATTAGCCAGTCAGATAAACACATTGTTCTTTCATTGGCTCAGTGATTAGAACATTCATCCTCCCACCTGAAGGTCGGAGGATCAATTCCTGTTTGGACCAAGTTCTGTCGTTGTGTACCTTTAGGCAAGACACTTCACTTGCCTGAAGTCAATTTAGTGTGCATGAATGTGAGTGCTGGGCTGCGTTCAGACTGCAGCCTGAAGTGACCCAAATATGATTTTTTTGGTCCCTATGTTCCTGTATCTGATCTTTTAATGACAGTCTGAACCACACAGATCCGATTTTTTCAAATGTGACCCAGGACACTTGGATATGTGCTTCTAAAACCCATACATATCTGATCTTTTGACATGTGACTTCAGTCTGAACGGCCAAAGCGCAATCATCCACCTACACGTTATCAACAAGGCACAAATGTACACAAACGTTCTTCTTGTCATACAAAAATTGTTCATGAACGCCGTGTCACTGAAGCGAAGCACATCACTATCCCACCACTCTTGGCTCCATCTCCACATCCACACGTTCCTTTCAACAGACTGTCCAACAAAACACCACGGCCAAAAACCTCGTCCTTCTCCTTCACAATCTCCTCCTTAAAACAAGTAAGTTGTTCATGTTCTGGCTCCGGTACGAGAGGAACTTTAAAATCTCCAGGTGCTCAATGCTCACGTCCATGTTTGGACAACTTCTGTAAACACAGAGCACGCTCACTGTGGTTGATGTCGTCGTGTCTCCAGTGCACATGCGGGACACTTTTTTGGGGGAAATCCGATGTCTTTCAAGGTCGTTCACATTTAATTGGAAATGAGAACGACCTCGCAAAAACATTGGATTTCACACAAAAAAAATAAAAAATCCGAAGTGAGCATTAAGCCCTGCAGCCAAAGGTGCAGATTGGCAGCCTTGCTTCCATCAGTCTTCCCCAGAGCATCTGTGGCTACAGATGTATCTTACCCCGTGGTAAATATGTAGTATTTCGTACTTATTTAGAATGGCTTTTAACACTTAGTGGCCCTGTGACACTTTCTTTATTTCAATGGTGTAATGTGCTTTGTTGCTTTGTTTGCATGATGTTTATTGTTTTTTATCCTGTTTTAATGTTGTGCAGCACTTTGGTCGGCTTTGGTCGTTGGAAGGTGCTATAGAAATAAAGTTTGCTTCCACATGCCTGTAAATATCTGGGTTTCACGTGACGTCACAGGGCTACGTTTGTCAGCACGCAAAATCAGATGGAGGATCAGGAAGTGAACTGACTGGAGGAAAATGCCGATGTGTTGTGTAGTTTATGGCTGTGCCAATCGTTCTAACCGAGAGAAGGAAAAGCGATTTTTTTAGAGTACCGAATATAGTCGTCCACAAAGGTCAGAAATGGGAAAAGCCGACAGAACAACGCCGTAAAAAGTGGATTACAAACCTGTTTGTGGTCGGGAGGAGCAGAATTCGCTAATGCTCGTGTCTGCAGTGAACACTTCGTCAAAGGTTTGTTCCAAAGCTAAATAGTTTTTTGTGGTTTACCTAAACATAAACGAATCATTTACGACTAACAGCTAACGACATTTGTTGACATTAAATAGTTCAGATAGAGGTCACTGCTGATACACTGCAGTTTTTCATATAAAATAAGAGAAACACTCACCCCGGCGAAGACCAAACAATAATCATCATTTAGGCGTTTTGCACCGAGGTTGAGGACCCATCCACTGACAAAAAAAGTGATATGCCTCCAAACTTTTGTACACCTTCATCTGTTGTCTGGTGTGAAAGAAGAAGAGCTAAATAGTTTGTGATCTCCTCTGCCTCGATTGTCAACAAATCTTTTACTTCGGTTGAAAATTCTCTCATTTTCAATAAGATCAGGGTCACGCCCAATATATTTGTCGACTAACTGCTCGTACTTCTGCCTTGCTACTGGCTCTAAATCCTTACAATAAGAACTCTTCTCCATATCTGTGTTCTCCAGAGCCGTGTTTGTCATGTTTGTCTTCACTTCCTGCCCTCCACCTGAAATTTGCGCATCATCGTGATCACGTGACTGAAACCCTCCTATAAAGTTTGCTTCCACATGTCTGTAAAGCACATTACAGGTGTATGCTCTTCATCACAACAATCACAACGTAAATAAATAAAGCTGCTACTCCCACCACATGCAGACACAGACAGCCACACACCGGCCTTTTGGCTTTAACCACTGACCCACGGCATGTTTTAGGTTGATATGGTAACCACATATTTATGCGTTTTAGCTCCCTGTTAATAGGCACCGTATTGAAGACTTTTCCCAAAAATAGAACATTGCATTTTGAATTGTTAATTACTATCACAACGGGGATATTTTTTCCATTACTCTGAAACCCAAGGACACCTGAAGGAATCCTTGCTGAATCTGGATTTTAAATAGAAATTATAATCACATTTTCAATAGTTTGACTGTGAAATGCTCCTCCCTGGTGCCTGCAGCCTCAGCCATGTTCTCATATGTAGCTGAGCCAGTGGCGTGGCTCTGAATGTCAGCAGGCTAATTGGCACTGACTGAAGAGCGCGCCCCGGTGGACAAAACCAATCAGTTTGTGTGCGTGCTGCAGTGAGCCTCACACTCCCCACCTGCTCCTATCTCCACACACACATTTATGCACTTTGTTTACACGCCGGCGACCTCTGACCCCTGCGAAATGTCATCCAAAACAGACAGTCCCTCGCCATGGACACGGCCAGTCAGAGTAAATAACATTGTGTCTGCGCGTGTGTGAGAGAGATCCACAAACGCCATATGAACCACGGCCTTCTGCTCCTCTTCTCCCAAGTGGACAACCATCTGGGAGCTACTGAAGTCAGGGCTCAGTGTTTATGTGTTTAGTCCCACTGTAAATACAGGCCCGGTCAAGCAGAAGTAAACAACAAGGCCAAAAATTCAAGTGAATGCATCTGATATAAAAATGTATTGAACAGATACATATGTTCTCTAGTTTATGAAACTGTTGACCTTTTTTCTGTACCATTTTTGGTTCTAAAGTTCCATATGTTTTAAACAGACCATGTATGAAACATGGAACAAAAATTATTTCTCAAATTTCAAAGACCTGAAAATCATGTCAATAAATGGATGTATTTCATCATATCTTGTGTTATTCCATCTTTGAACTGTTGATGAAGGGACATAATTTAAAAAAATAATGTATTTAAAATGATAAAAATTTGCTTGGAAGGACTGACATATTTTATAGAAATAGTTTCCTTTCATTTTGAAGTAATATTAAAGTATTTGGAAGAAAAAAGCGACAAATGATGTAAAATCCTGCACCTTCTACTTGTTTGCACAATTTTCCCTCGTTACTTTTCCCTCCGTTACCATGACCTTTCTTAATAAAAAATCTCATGAGTCAAAAAGTAAGAGGTTTTTCAACCTAATCTTGTACCATATGGTAGAAAACTATATGAAGCAAATATTCAAACCAGTTTGTTAAGGATATGGAAGTGAGAACCAAGAGTTATCACTGTTTGGATTTATTGCCCAAAAAGTGCTGCATATTTCATTCCCTCCGTTACCGACATGAGTTTTTAAATTTTTTGTCAACAACTTGAAAGAATATCACAGGTTTAACTTGACCCTGTTGGAGTGTAACTCTTTCCTACATTCTGATACTTTACTTATTTCAATAGTCCCTCTAGTTTCTGAATAAGAGACATTTGAATGTCAAAAATCTGCCCCTGTTTCCCTCTGTTACCACTTGACCGAACCCATATACGGTTTGATCTTATGAATGCCTGTATACATTGAAATATGACAGATTTACTGTAGATGCTTAAACACATTTGATTCAATGTTGTTTCATCTTGATGTTAACGACTGTGAATAATGATGAAACCATGTTGTTTCTTCTCAATAATCGTAACACTAACATCATAAACCCGTGTATCATTTGTTCAATTGTTTTTCAAAATAAAACCAAAAATAAGAAAACTATTGTCTTCATTATTTGTCTCCAAAACTAAAATGAAAAAAACAGATAACGATTAGTTTTTTTCAGTTTTCGATTTTGTGTATAAATGAATAATGGAAAAAACTGATAATGGCCATTTCCCTTTTCCGGACTTAAACTGTGATGCCGGATTTTTGTGCCGCATACGGACTGATCCAGGACTAAGACCGGGACCAGACCAGGACCAGAGCGGGACTGAGACCAGGACTGAGATCGGGACCAGACTGGGACTGACAGCGTGATCTGGTTTAGTCCTGGATCAGTCCTGGTTTAGACCTGGTTTAGTCCTGGTTTAGTTACTAGTGTAGTCCTGTTGTAGTCCTGGGATCAGTCCTGGTTCAGTCCTAAGTCCTGGTCCCGGTCTCAGTCCTGGTCTGGTTCCGGTTTGGTCCCGGTCTCAGTCCTGATCAGCGGCGGATCCAGGCCTGTCCCGACACTCCTGGTTCAATCCTGGTTCAATCCTGGTTCAATCCTGGTTCAATCCTGGTTCAGTCCTGGTTCAGTCCTGGTTCAGTCCTGGTTCAGTCCTGGTTCAGTCCCCTGTCCCCCTCACATACGTCGCGTGGACCGTCCCCCCCCTCCCTATACTATAATGTTTAAGACAGTTCCTTTCTGTTTCTCCGTGTTTGATAAAGCTTAAGAAATCAAACGTTCCCATCTTGCGGGACTTGCGGGTGGGAGCCGGACAAAATATCAGAGATGCCCCTGTGACTCTAATTGTAAAATCGAGATCCCTCTTCTCACAATAATTGTAACAGTAAAATTTGACAGTGTTACTTTGTACGTGTCAAACCATCTGAAAATGACCTCTGTGACTTCATTTAACCGCAGAGTCCAGTGTTTGGTCCCTAAAGCCTCTTTAATATAGAAAGAACAATAGAACCGCCCATCACACGCCGCGGCCCAATCCCCCCGTGCCCCTCCTGTGCCCCCTCCCCTGCCCCCTCCTGTGACGCTCATTGTTGTGGGTCAGGTACAATGATTGATGACTGAGAAGTGTTTGGTATTTAGACAATACACTTCACCACAATAGCTCTTTGCCTCAGTGTTTTCTAATGGGAGTCACTCAGCTTCATTGGCAGAGATACTTTGGTCCATTTTAAGTGCATTTAAACAAAAGTGCTTGTCTAATTAATTAAAGAGGAGTGATCTATAGCCCATAGGGAAAAGCACCTTGGAATTAGTTTTAGATAATGAACCAGCAAAGATCTGAGTCATTCAGTTATTTAGACATGATCATTTCCTATATTTAAAAGCCTTTTTTACAATCATTACACATACACAAGATTAGTAATTTGTCTGTTTTAGATCAGAGGTGAGAGAAGTACCCCAAAAGTAAACTTAATAATGTTATTACTTAATACTACCACAAACACCCAGTGGAGGAGCGTACATTTCACACCTGGGCCTTCAGTAGTGCTCCGTCTGAAACAATCCACTCCTCAAGAACTATTTCATGGTAATAAAAGCATCTTATTCTACAGAAACACAGAATAAAGAGCCGTGGAGATTCTGTGCACGGAGAAATGAGGAGAGGGGGGAGCACGGTGCAAGGAGAAGAAGTGAGGAGCGCTAGGCTGCTAAATCAGGACTAAATCAGAACTAAACCAGGACTAAACCAGAACTAAACCAGAAGTAAACCAGGACTAAACCAGAACTAAACCAGAAGTAAACCAGGACTAAACCAGAACTAAACCAGGACGGTTTAGAACAGTCAGAACTGACCACAGAGGAAAAGACGACTCTGCTCAGCACAGGGCTCAGAGCAGCTCTCGCTCTCTCTCAAGTCCAAGATTAGACCTGGTTTAACCTGGATTAGTCCTGGTTTAGACCTGGTTCCACTACAGATGCAGTTTGCTGCTTTGTCTTGTTCGCTCTCTGACTGTCCAGTCACGGCTCTGAATCCGGTGACATCGTCACCAACTCAAAATCTGATTGGTTGAAGCAACAGTTTCATGGACATTTCTTTTGTGTTCGTGTTCCTGCAGAACGGATTGTGAAGGCCTCAGGGACACTTCTTTGACTTCTGACTCTGCCTGGCAACAAATGACGGCTGAAATGTGATTAGTCAAATGCTTCAAGATGAAAATCCATGTGTGGAAGCAGCACAAGCATCAGAAAAGCTCTGAAAGGAAGAGGACAGACTATTTGGAATTATTAATAATATAATTAATATCAGTTTGTGATTGTGTGTGTTGATTTTAGGCCAGCAGAGAAGGCTTTGCATTCTCTGACACCCCGCCACTGCAACACACCACCTACTACCACATTACTACTACTACTACTACTACTACTACTACTACTACTACTACTACTACTACTACTACTACTACTACTATACCACAGTCTTCACCACCACCAGCTGTTAACTGTTGCCTTAGTAATTCAAATGACAACATATTAGATCTTTTGGATGCTGCTCCTTAAACTGGCACCATATAACAGAAATCTCAAACCCAAGAATAGATTTTTCCAATTACCAAATAACTCAAATCTAAAAACACTTGACTCATCACTATGTCCAACTCATGGTGTGTATTTGTAGCTTTATAACACTAATAATTATTTCTGTATTTTATCAGCGGTGAGAATGAATGAAGCTGATAAATGGTGTCATAGTTCGGTGACAAAAAGATAAATCAAAGTCTCGCCAAGACAAAATATCCACACAAATGAGCATCTTTGGCTTTAATTACAGGATTAATTGGGAAAGCAGCCCACATTCCAGTCTAATGCAGGTCCCAGTGGAGAGGTCCTGTCCCACACCTGAGGCCCATTAGGAAGTCACCGAGGAGCTGCAGTGTGCTGAGACGGGCACATTTAACCAGCACCAGCACCAGCACCAGCACCAGGACACTCACTCTTCTGTCCAGCAGCCATCAGAGAACAGGACACTGGGCTTTGTTTGGCCAAAACTCACCAACAACAATTTCATAGTTTCATAGTTTCTTGGACTGTGCACTTTTCATTAATAGTGAACAGTGTTGGGAATATTGCTTTTAAAATGTATTCCCCTACAGATTAAAGATTATATATCCCAAAATGTAGTTTGTAACGTAATCCATTAAATTACTTAAAGTGAGTAACGTAATCTGAATACTTTGGATTATTTGATATTGTCGTGCTTTTTAAAACTACATGAATGTATCGACCACATCCTGAAAATTCTTGTTTGTTCTCTTCAAATTGTCTGTTGAGCCCAAGTCTCCATGAATAAGCAACTGTTTACTGTAGAGAAGCAAAGACCAGGAAATCTTAATATGATGTTTTGTTTTGTCTGTTAAAAGAAAATAAAAAGCCCAGTCTTTACTTAACCATATTAATATTATATTATATTATATAATATTATATTATATTATTGATAGAGAAATGATTTGTATATGAGATCACTGCTGCTTTAAATTATGTTCAGTCTACTGTTAGTGTCATATTGTTTAGACCTGGTTTAGTCCTGGTTTAGTCTTAGTTTAGTCCTGCTTTTTGTCCTGGTTTAATCCTGGTTTAATCCTGGTTTAGTCCTGGATTAGTCCTGGTTTTAGTCCTGGTTTAGTCCAAAATGTGAAAACAGGAAAATACCGGACTGTAATCCATTTATTTCAACAAAGTAACTGTAATCTAATTACCACTCACTGAAACAGTAACTGTAACTGAATACAGTTACTCATAATTTGTACTCTGATTATGTAACTCTGGTACATGTAATCTGTTACTCCCCAACACTGATAGTGAAATAGAGAATATTATTTTATTTTTCTTGTCTTGGACCACAGCACACAAAATGGTTGCCAGCCCAGGTGCCTTTATACCCTTCAGTGAACGGGAGGTCCCAAAGTGAGGTCACCCAGTGAGTTCAGCCCATTCTACAACAAGAAACAACAGTTTATAAAATGTTTTTAATGTAAATATCTAAACTGTTGTTTCTTGTTGTAGAATGGGCTGAACTCACTGGGTGACCTCACTTTGGGACCTCCCGTTCATTGAAGGGTATAAAGGCACCTGGGCTGGCAACCATTTTGTGTGCTGTGGTCCAAGACGGGAAAAATATCTGATGAAGGCTTTTTTTGCCGAAACGTTATTTTGTTAATAAAAAAGTATTTGGACATCGGCCAATCGAGTGTGCTATGCATTTTTTCACCCTGGTTTGTGATGCAAATGTATCACTCTTTTGAACACAGATTGTTTTGAGAAGAAAAACGCTTTATTATACAGTCCCCAGACAACTTTCATCAGCACCAAAAACAGCCAGTATCTGGGCTCACCGGACGCTGTCGGGGGTAAGTCAGTGTTGATGCACGACACTGCTCACGGGGATGACACACAGATTCATGTCATTCAAAATCCCGAACTATCCCTTTAAGAAACAGTTGATGGAAATGTAAGCATAATGTAAATTGAACAGAAAAGCCCTAAAATGAACTGGCTGTAATTGTAAGTGTCAGACTGAAGAGCAGAAATATGACATATATTTAAAAGTTTACGCCATTTTCACTCGTAAAGCATTTTCCCGTTATAAATGATATACTCAACCTTGAAATTTTAGCTCATAGTGCAAATCATTGGGTCGATGGAGGAAAACCTATGAGAGCAACCTGCCTAAAGTGGCCGTTTTATTTCCTCTGTAGCTGTATCCTGTTGCAAGCGTAGCGTAAACGGCTCATCTAATCCCCACTTTATCACACATTAACTGCGTATTAATAAATCACCTGCTAATGTCGGACACGGACAGGTTGGTGAGTGCGTGCGAGAGGCTTTTAAGCACTAATCAAGACATATAGCAAGCACCACCCGCAGCCAGGACCATGATTAATTCACCTTTTATGCATTTTCGAGTCAAACGTGCCACTATCCGGGCCGTCCATTGTGGCGTGGCACAAGTTTGACCCCGACCACTCAATTCGCTGATAAAAGCGGGGGCAGTTTTTCTTGTGTGGGTGCGTCACGTGTCTCCGTATGACAGTCCAATCAGGAAAATGGAGTGTGTTAATGGAGATGTATATGCGGGCGGTGTTGGGCGGCGGCCTTATCCTCTCATATTGTTTTAGTGCGGCTAACACTAGCAGCCGGAGCTAATAGGCTTTAAATCAGCACTCAGCCCAATCAGCCAATCAGAACGAGCCGCAGCTGTCAGCCCACATCTGTGCTCAAGGTTAACGCTGATGTAAAGGACGAAACAGCAAAGTAGTTTGGGAAATTTAAGCGGGACAGAGAGACTTCATGAAAGAGTCATTTCGAGAGGGAAAGTCTGATTTAGATTTAACTGTTGCGTTTCAGAAAACATCACAACTTTCTACAGCAGAGGTCCACAAGCCCGGGCCGTGGGGCGTTCAGGAGGCCAGGTCTAAACCAGGTCTAAACCAGGACTAAACTAGAGCTAAACCAGGATTAAACCAGGTTTAAACCAGGTCTAAAGTGAGACTAAACCAGGTCTAAACCAAGACTAAACTAGAGCTAAACCAGATCTAAACCAGGACTAAACTAGAGCTAAACCAGGATTAAACCAGGTTTAAACCAGGTCTAAAGTGAGACTAAACCAGGTCTAAACCAAGACTAAACCAGGACTAAACCAGGACTAAACTAGGACTAAACCAGGTCTAAACCAGGTCTAAACCAGGACTAAACTAGGACTAAACCAGGACTAAAACTAGGTCTAAACCAGGACTAAACTAGGTCTAAACCAGGACTAAACTAGGTCTAAACCAGGACTAAACCAAGACTAAACTAGGTCTAAACCAGGTCTAAACCAGGACTAAACAAGGTCTAAACCAGGTCTAAACCAGGACTAAACTAGGACTAAACCAGGACTAAACTAGATCTAAACCAGGTCTAAACCAGGACTAAACAAGGTCTAAACCAGGTCTAAACCAGGACTAAACTAGGCCTAAACCAGAACTAAACCAGGTCTAAACTAGATCTAAACCAGGACTAAATCAGATCTAAATCAGGTCTAAACCAGGTCTAAACCAGGTCTAAACCAGAACTAAACCAGGACTAAACTAGGACTAAACCAGGTTTAAACTTGGTCTAAACCAGGACTAAACCAGAACTAAAACAGGATTTAACCAGGACTTAACCATGCCTCCCACGAAATACTGTTGGACATAAAACGGGTCCGTGGTGTAAAATAACACTGGGGACCTCAGTTGTATGGCTCAGTCAGATTTCATACAGACAGAGTTCAGCTAAAATGAATCGAGTTCAAATGCAGACTTCTGTGTAAGAAACTTCTGCGGCCAAGTCAAAGGATCAGGTTCAACGTTTGTGAATGTACCTTTTGGATATTTCAAATCCTGGTCCAAAGTGATCAATAGAAATCGGCTTAACGGGAGCGTGACATCCTGACAGCTGTAGTGAATACTTTCTCCAGCTTTTACTTTTGAATGTTAAATGCGCCGCTGTCCTGTATAAAACCTAACAAGCACACAGATCTACACATGAATTATTTGTGTAATAATTCAGGGCATGATGTAGCTTTGTCAGTGTCTGAGGCACCACACGGGAATCACAGGAGCCAGAGCTGTTTTAGCTGTAGAGAAAGTGGGGCAGGGAGGGAGAGAGGTGAAAATCTTACAATCTTAAAGGTGAGAGGAGCGCCCCCTGTCTGTCTTAATGTAGAAGCTATTGTGTTGCCTGGGATTTTCCACAGTAAAACAATGAATGTGTCTTGTATATTTATTCAATCAGAGTTGTTTTTACTGCTTAAAATACTTTTAAAGATGTGTATTCTTACAGTGAGTGAGGTTGCCACTCCACAGATTTGAAATATAACTTCACATGGCGCCGCTGGCTTGACTCCACCGAGTTTAATAAATTTAAAGATCACATATTGTACTGGAGCCTGTGAAATAGTTAAAATGTACAACACTCCTGGATCATTATGTTATTTACACATTTGAAATCACAATAGTCATCTAAACCTCTCAGATACGCCCGCTTTGCCTCATAGATACCACTGGGATGATTTAATAAAGTGAATCACACAAAAGCAACATGGATACAGTATTTAAAACAACATATTCAGTTTAATAAAGCTGGGTCCTTATGTGGCCACGCCCACATCGCCAGTGTTGGGAAGGTGACTTTTAAAATGTATTCCCTTACAGATTACAGGTTACATACACCAAAATGTAGTTTGTAATAGAATCCATTAAATTACTTAAAGTGAGTAATGTAATCTGAATACTTTGGATTACTTGATATTGTCATGGATTTTAAAATGACATGAATGTACCAACCACATCCTGAAAATTCATGTTTATTCTCTTCAAATTGTCTGTTGAGCCCAAGTCTCCATGAACAGGTCATTTTTTGCTGTAGAGAAACAAAGACGAGGATCTGAACATGAGAAGTTTTATCTGCTAAAAGAAAAAAAGTCTTTCCTTAACCAGATTAAAAATATTACTGATAGAGAAATGATTTTGATCTGAGATCCCTGCT
Source organism: Boleophthalmus pectinirostris (assembly GCF_026225935.1). Lineage (NCBI taxonomy): Eukaryota > Metazoa > Chordata > Actinopteri > Gobiiformes > Gobiidae > Boleophthalmus > Boleophthalmus pectinirostris. Next base: position 4,004,272 of record NW_026571152.1, read on the forward strand.
GCTTTAAATTATGTCCACCTAATGTTAGTGTCATAATGTTTAGACCTGGTTTATTCCTGGTTTTAGACCTGGTATTAGTCCAATTTAGTCCTGGTTTAGTCCTGGTTTAGTCCTGGTTTAGTCCTAGCCTGATTTAGTCCTGGTTTAGTCCTGGTTTAGTCCTGTTTAGTCCTTTTAGTCCTGGTTTAGTCCTGGTTTAGTCCTGGTTTTAGTCCTGGTTTAGTCCTGGTTTAGTCCTGGTTTAGTCCTGGTTTAGTCCTGGTTTTAGTCCTGGTTTAGCCCAAAATGTGAAAACAGAAAAATACCTCTGTGTAATCCATTTATTTCAACAAAGTAACTGTAATCCAATTACCACTCACTGAAACAGTAACTGTAACTGAATACAGTTACTCATAATCTGTACTATGATGTACATGTAACAGTACCAGTGTGTTGTGTGTACATGTAATGTGTGTACTGTGTACTGTGTGTGTACAGTGAGTGTGTTGTGTGTACAGTGAGTGTGTTGTGTGTACAGTGAGTGAGTGTGTGTGTGTGTAGTGAGTGTGTTGTGTGTATAGTGAGTGTGTTGTGTGTACAGTGAGTGTGTTGTGTGTACAGTGAGTGTGTGAGTGAGTGTGTGTGTGTATAGTGAGTGTGTTGTGTGTACAGTGAGTGTGTGTGTGTAGTGAGTGTGTTGTGTGTACAGTGAGTGTGTGTGTAGTAGTGAGTGTGTGTGTGTGTATAGTGAGTGTGTTGTGTGTAGTGAGTGTGTTGTGTGTACATGTTGTGTGAGTGTGTGTTGTGTGTAGTGTGTACAGTGAGTGTGTGTGTGTAGTGAGTGTGTTGTGTGTACAGTGAGTGTGTTGTGTGTACAGTGAGTGTGTTGTGTGTATAGTGAGTGTGTTGTGTGTACAGTGAGTGTGTTGTGTGTATAGTGAGTGTGTTGTGTGTACAGTGAGTGTGTTGTGTGTATAGTGAGTGTGTTGTGTGTACAGTGAGTGTGTTGTGTGTACAGTGAGTGTGTTGTGTGTATAGTGAGTGTGTTGTGTGTACAGTGAGTGTGTTGTGTGTACAGTGAGTGTGTTGTGTGTACAGTGAGTGTGTTGTGTGTTATGTTCTTTTGTGTGATTGTTGTTGTGTTTTTCTGTGTCCTGTAGATGATTTTCACATCAACCTGCCGAGGGACTGAAGATGGAAAAGAGCCACGCTGCTATAATCTTGACATATTTACATTTTACATGTTCATTACTATGTGCCATCCCTTTACAAATACATACAAAATCATGACGTCAAACTCGTGGTGTCTGTCTGTGTCCCTTTTGTGTTACAGCACAACAGTAAACAAAGCGTCGAGATGGATGTAAATGAAGACAGACATTCTGTGTTGGCAACGATTCCCCAGATCAAGGATTTAAAGCCGGAACAAAGAGAATGTTTTTTTTATTTTATCAAGGTGTTATTGCCCTTCGTCCTGTGGGATTTGGTGCATACATACGTCACGCCCAAAGAGCAGCGATTGGTTAAATTAAAAAAGTACCTGCCTACTGTTGAGTTAACGAATCCTAACGCTGCGAGATACTGCGCGGCAATACGGCGTCTTGAAAAGAAGTGATTAAAGATGATTCAAACGTACAGGAACCACTCCAAAGACAACTAGAAGGAAACCACTATAAAAGCTCTGGAAAGTCGAATCTGTATAATAGGCGTCCTTTTAATACTATATAACATTCCTATTAATGCAATAACATTTACGTGAAGACAATCAGGTGGCAGACCCTCCTCTAAAAAGTGACACAGTGTCCCTTTAGTGCAGTGTTGATTTTGTCAAATTGAATAGAAGTCATTACTGAAACTGTGAAGAAAAGTGCAGATATTTCAACCAACTTGACTCACATCCCAGTGAAAAAGAATACACAAACTCAACACATTTATACATGTCAGAAGGACTTTAAAGCAGAACAATAAAGATAAATAAAGTTGTTTTTGCTCCCATAGAGGATTGTAAAAGAGGCCGCTGTGTGCTGTCTGCATCCACTTGAACCTGCTCTGTGCCAAAGGGTTTGTGAGAGCCAGAAACAACTTAGATTTCAACTATCTCCTTCCTCTTTTCACAGTAAAAAAATCCAGTGCCCAGGTTTTGATGTTAAACAATTTTCTGATCATGTGTTTTACTGTAGTTCTTTTCAAAAGCAGCAGCTCTGTATTATAGCCTGTGCACACCTGGGTAATAGGGGCTTTGGGTACAATCCTGTATATTTCCTTTTTTGCTTGGCACGACACCAGAAGAGCTCGTGTTTTGTGCAGAAATCCTCACAGTGAAATTACAGAGAAAAGTAGGCCATTTCATAATCACAACAAAGGAAGATGTGCCTGAGCCTGGAGCCTTACTCCACTGTGATGAAGAGGAGGATCAGATCGTCAAGTTACACTACAAACAGGATTCAATCAGAGGTGAGAGCTTCACAAACCCTGTACACAATTAAATGCTACATTTCAAATTTCATGGCTCAAATAAAAAGAAAATACATGTTGTAATGCAATGAATATAGAACTAATGTATGATGTGTTATCATCACAGCTCATACCCAGTCCTCTTAAAAGTGTTACTGACACTCGAGTGGGATTCATGTATTTAGCAGCAGGGACCCATAATGACCAGAACACCTTAGGGTGGTCCAAACACTTTTATGTTTGTTTGTTTGTTTTTGTTTTTTAGATTCTCTAGATTAGAACACTGCATTTTATTCCATATATGCCCAAAATATATGGGGGTTCTCAAGACATGTGAAAATTGTCCGAGAGCCGATACTCAGTGTTGGGAGGGTTACTTTAAAAATGTATTCCCCTACAGATTACAGATTACATACCTCAAAATGTAGTTTGTAACATAATCCATTAAATGACTTAAAGTGAGTAACGTAATCTGAATACTTTGGATTACTTGATTTGTTGTAGAGAAGCAAAGACGAGGAAATCTTCACATAAGATGTTTTGTCTGATAAAATAAAATAAAAAGCCCAAACTTTACTTAACCAATTTAGAAATATAATTAATAGAAGAGGAGGAGTCACGGTCTGCACACCATGATTTAGTCCTGTTAAATCCTGGTTAAGACCTGGTTTTAAACCTGGTTTTGTCCTGGTTTAAACTTACTTTAGACCTGGTTTTAAACCTGGTTTTAAACCTGGTTTTAGACCTGGTTTAGTGTCCGGCAATGATTGGAATTACGAGAAAGAAAAAAAAAAGGATATAGCCCAAAATGTGAAAACAGGAAAATACTTCTGTGTAATCAATTTATTTCAACAAAGTAACTGTAATCCAATTACCACTCACTGAAACAGTAACTGTAACTGAATACAGTTACTCATAACTTGTACTCTGATTACATAACTCCGGTACATGTAATCTGTTACTCCCCAACACTGCCTATACTATAATGTAGAACCAAACAAATAAGGCAGATGTGAATGATTTGTCATTTTATTCTGCAAACACAAATTGAAACGCATAAAAAATGACTTTAATTACTTCTAAAGTCCATAAAAGTTGCTTAGTAAGTCCATCACAAAAGATGTGCCTGTGTCTTTGACTCCTGCAGTAGATTCTGTTTCTGATCTTCAGTCTTTGCTCGGCTACAGTTCAAATCCTGAATAAGCTTCAGCTCCTTTCAGCAACATCACTGACAACTTTCCTGGAATGCACAGTTTTAGCAGCTTCTGAAAGTCTCATCATCAGCCCAGTCTGCTGCTGGAGAAATGATCAAAATGTTTTTGGCAGATCGGGGCGGCAGTAGGTCAGTTGGTAGAGCATTTGTCAGGTTGGCAGTTTGAATCCCACTCTCAACATAAACATCATTGGTTGAGCGGTCAGAGCAGTTGGAGGTGTGATTCCAGCACCCATGGATGAATGCTATTGTTGTGTCATTAGGCAAGACACATAGCCCACCTCGGGGTGAGTGGTTGTTGTAAAGCGCTTTCACCTTGAAGGTAGAAAAAAGCTATATAAAAATGTGACTATTTACCACCAAGAGTTTTGAAGAAACACTGGTGACCAAATCACTGATCTGCTGAGTGATGACGTCATCGGGTTGTGGTTGTGCAGGTGTGAGTACAGCCAGAGAACCACATCGTACTTGAGCCCTGGTAACTACCGTATTTTCCGGGCTATAGGTCGCGCTCTTAAGCCTCTAACCCCATCAAAAACCGACTGCGCGCCCCACAATCCAGAGCGTCCTATACACGAATCCACTCAGGTGTCCCAGCACGACTTCAGTAAACTACAAAGCCACACCACCCACAGAACACACAAACACACACGGAGCAGACAGCGACACACAGCCAAAAACACCCACAGACACACTCATCACTCCACGCCGACGAGGAATCATGGAACGGACCGAAAAAGCGAGTGCAATGTGCCACTTCTAGACACAACTGAACAACTGAGTCACTGTGAACACGCCGACAATCCGTTGGTCCCAGACACACCCTCCCTACACGCCACAACTGAACAAAGCCCAGAGTCACCGTGAACGCCACAAACAAACAAAACCACTCACCCATCACACTGTTGGGTTTCCTTTAAAGTCCGGTGCGGTTTATTTGTGAAAAAAGTTTGAAAATAGACCATTTAATGACAATCCAGAGCCCCTAATAGCCCGGAAAATACGGTAGTTATTTTTATAGTGGGGTGGAGTTTTTGGGAGAAGTAACTAATAACTATAACTAATAACTTTTCTAAGTAATGTACCCAACACTGCTGAAAATGCAGAATGAGTCAATTTTCAAGAAACAGCTTAAGCGACTTCTGCAACATCTCCTTTTTCTTTCAGATTTCTTCCTAAATCATCTTTTGGTGCTAATACCTAGTGATGGGCAAATGAGACGGAGCTCTGGAGCACGTCTTGTTCTTTCTGAAACAAACTGCTCCAAAGCACTGCCTCGGAGCTCGTCTCGCAGCAGCCGCTCACATGACCAAAGTGTCAAAGTGTCAGTCCCTCCCCCGACTGCTTCACTCTGCGTGTCGATCGCTTCAGTGTATCGAAGCGTTTCATTGGCTCAGCGAATGTTCCGCTCTGTGATTGGTTCAGATGCTTCAGAGTGTTCAGTGCACTTCCGTGGTTTGACGAGCGCTAAACTGCTACAGTATAAAAGATGCACCAATATTTCTTAAAAATGTTGAGTCGTGAGGAGTATTGTGTGACGTTAGTGGTGATTTTGGCGACTTTTGGCATTTGTTTCATTTTCAATGGCATCTACAAGTGGAAAAAAGCGATCCATGGTTTGGGATCACTTTGAACAAGATCACCTATTTTCTTATTTACAGCTGCTATTTATGTTGCTCTTTACATTTTATTTTAAATCATCATTATTATCCTTGTTGTTAGTTACGGTGTCGCTCTGCACACAAGTATTGTCTTACACTAACAATACTTCATCGATGCTGAGACACCTGCGTCCCAATGGTTAAATTTGTCCACTAGAGGTCAGTGTTTCTCCGAGGCCTCAGACACGTCCAACCATTTGAGACAATATTGCGACTGAGGTGTCAATGCTTCACGAGGCTCCATTCGCTCATCACTACAAATACCCAATGCATGGTTCTAATCGAGATGATCTGAAACTTGATTTTTTGCGACTGCTTTGATGGACCAGTCTAATCCACCTCTAGACGTCCAGATTAATCTGTCCTGAAACATGGACAAGTTTTTGAGCTCTTTTACAACTTGCTATTACCCGTACTATACTTTCCTAGCCATATCATAGCAGTATAAATGTAGGTTCTATTTATTCTTTTACTGCTATAATAATCAGAGCAGTTTCCTACAACCACAAACACCACAGACTACTGCTAAACGGTAAGGTATAAGAGGAGCAGTGTCATCAGAGCAAATGCTAAAATGCAGTTTAGATGTGTTTATAACGTGGAGAGGGACGATTCATGGTGGCCCCCGTGGCAACACAAGGTGAAAAACCAGCCCAACGAACGAGCAGCAAAAAGCAATCTCCCCACGTCACTCCCATCACCATTTTTCATTTAAGTTTCATATTCCTGTGTTCAATCCAGGGCCACTCATTCCAGCACATCTCTGCAATGAACTCAACTGTGCGGTAATGATGCACATATAGTCTCCTCTCGTCCTCCCCCCCCTCCTCCTGTGTCTCCAACTGCTTCTCCCATGAAACATTTACACAGAAATGATCTCACGGGCTATTTTCAGCCCCTCTCAGCGGCCGTGCACTATTTTAAAGAGCTCCAGTCTGCGTCGGCCATATTGGAGCGTGTGCAGTCTCTGGTCCTCCCGCTGTGTTCAATACAACGCACTCTGGCCGTGTCCTTTCTCATCTCGGGCCTCGCTCTGGGGCTGCTCATCCACGCGGCCAGGACAGCCACATCGCCCACTCTAAATCACACGCATATCCCAGGTGGAAGAAGTGATCAGCTGTGCTCAACAACAGCGCTGCTAAATGATGATAACAGTGTGTGAGGAATGAACAGACCTGTCACAATCACACATGTGCAAGTGTGATAATGCTCAAATAAATATACACATACACAGTGTTGGGAAGGTGACTTTTCAAATGTATTCCCCTACAGATTACAGATTACATACCCCAAAATGTAGTTTGTAACTGAATCCATTAAGTTACTTAAAGTGAGTAAAGTAATCTGAATACTTTGGATTACTTGATTTGCTGTAAAGAAGCAAAGACGAGGAAATCGTAACATAAGATGTTTTGTCTGATAAAAGAAAATAAAAAGCCCAGACTTTACTGAACCAAATTAAAAATAGAATTGATAGAGGAGACATAGTTTAGACCTGGTTTTAGTCCTGGTTTAGTCTGGCTTTAGATCTGGTTTAGACCTGGTTTGGACCTGGTTTTAGACCTGGTTTGGACCTGGGTTTAGACCTGGTTTGGACCTGGGTTTAGATCTGGTTTGGACCTGGATTAGACCTGGTTTTAGACCTGGTTTAGACCTGGTTTAGACCTGGTTTGGACCTGGTTTAGACCTGGGTTTAGACCTGGTTTAGATCTGGTTTGGACCTGGATTTAGACCTGGTTTTAGATCTGGTTTAGACCTGGTTTGGACCTGGGTTTAGACCTGGTTTAGAACCTAGTTTAGACCTGGTTTTAGACCTGGTCTAGACCTGGTTTAGACCTGGTTTGGACCTGGTTTTAGACCTGGTTTAGACCTGGTTTGAACCTGGGTTTAGTGTCCGGCAATGAGTGGAATTACCGGGGAAAAAGGGGGATATTGCCTAAATGTGAAAAACAGGAAAATTCCGCCGTAGTAACTGTAATCAATTACCACTCACTGAAACAGTAACTGTAACTGAATACAGTTACTCATAATTTGTACTCTGATTACGTAACTCTGGTACATGTAATCTGTTACTCCCCAACACTGCCAATACATGATCATACTGAGACTAATTAGATGCCACAGAGACAATAACCTAAAAGAAAAACTATTCCAAAAAATATTTCTAAATGTCCAGTACTGTTATTGTTAAGCTGCATTTAATGAACGCAGATGCAAAGACAAACATAGATATTTACCTTCCGGTAACTTTATATCTAAGGCCCCATCCACACAGTACGTATTGGAGTTGTTTTCGTTGTGGATGCAGTGTTCGTTTACACTAATCCAATGGAAAAAGGCTCCAGAGACAGACAGACGATCTGGTGCCGCCAGCTCCCACGAATTCATTTGAGTACAGATCTGATCCGGCACCGTGTGGACGCCTGAAAACACTGATAAGTATGCACCACGAAGTAATTCACCGCCAAAACACTAAGAGGCTAGAATATATGTCCATTCATATAAACGTGTGTCTGTGTGTGCGACCTGCAGACGTATAGGCGAGTTTCCGCTGACGTCATTGTTATTAAAAGCCCGCGTTGCATGCTGGGAAATATTTTGGTCGGAGGCAAGAGACACGATAGCGTCAAACACAGTGTGTAACCTCGTGTATTTATCCCCGATAATGGTAAATTCCTGCTGCATTATCGGATGCACAAATAGGAGCACGGAAGAAGCAAAATGTCTTTTTCATATTCTGAGTGAAAAGAACCACTAACGGTGAATTAAACGACTTTCAAACATCCGCAGAGCAAACGTAGAAGATCCTAACAAACCGTGGACTCCAACAAGTTCGACAACACATCGAGACTCTTGGAGGTTTTCATCTTTTCTGCTGTGAATGGCCCAGGAGTTTCCACCAAGTCATTGTGGATATCGCCAAAGTGAATATTTGTCCAGGTAGTTGGCGATTCTGACCAGAAGTTTGGTTTGGTCCAGGCTCTGTCGGGGTTGAAAAGGGTGATTTGGCTCCATCGATGCTTATGACCAATTTCTGGTCAAATGGTCTTGGGTCCTCTGCTGTTAGAGTGGATAAATAACCGGGATCAATACCCTTTACATGCTTTCTCACTCCATCCGTCATGTTGAATTAGTGTTTATTGCCGCCGACCAAAATAATTCCCAGCATGCAACGCGTGCTTTTGTCAACAATGAAACTCGCAAATAATCTCTGAACAGTTTCACATGAACCATCTCCAACAGGATAAAAGCACAGAAAGAACACTCATATTCCACTGAGTCGTGTTCTTTAGTCCGACAGAAGCTGTTCTTTGTGCTCTCAGTTTATGCAAATGAGCCATGTGCTTTTAAGTTTTGTTTCTGTAAAACAAACAAATGTGCTCAAAGCTGTGAGGATAGGGAAGACTTGTGGACACAGAAACGACGTGTCTGGACACAAATCAATTTTGATATGTTGATATGGTGATACAGTGATTCATTTCAGTGTAAACGTAGTCTAAGAAGTGATTTATTCAGTGCTCCACAGCTCAGACCTTCTCATCATACAGGAAAAGGCTAAACCTTCCCCACTAGGACAAAGAAAATACCCACAATAAATATTGATCTCCAAAGTGACTCTTCCATCCATCATTTATAGAATGACAATGTCGATACAGTCATTATTGTGACAGGTCTGTGAATTTGATTTTCTATGCTTCATAAACTTGCCTCTCCACAGATCTGACTTTAACTTGGTTTCGGGGAAGACTTGTTTGTCTCCATGGAAATATAACTTATTTATCTTCATGGAGACAAGCAGGTGCCGCCACCAGGCCAAGTTCTAGGTCAGATCTGTTGAGAGGCAAGCCCAATAATGTCCACGTTTTCAGTGTATTATTATTTTGCTCTTGAATAAATGTAAGATTGACAAGTGTAATGTCATACTGAGGAACCTCCCAGGCAGAGCAAGACCATCTCCATGGAAACCAGTGTAACCCACATTTTATACAGATACTTTTACTTTGGTGGGTCCACTGCTGGTTCTGCTGCCTGAACTTTCCAGTTTCTTCAAGTTCCTGCCTTTTCCTTCCTCTCATAGATCCAGGCTTCCCTCCGTCTCTGCTGTGGCTGTGGCCTGATCAGACAGAGCACTGGAACTCTCCAAAGAGTGAAGCTTTAGCTCGTAGAAATCAAGGTAAAAACTTTTACACTTCTTACACTGGTGCCCTTAATGATTTTTGCCTCGTCTGAACACTTTATTTAGCTAACGCTGAATTGCCGGAGGAGTTTCTTCTGCGATCAAAACCAATTAAAATGTAGCTCCATGTTTATTTATTCTAATGTTTGTTGCTCAACACTTTTGATTTCTGAACTCTGCCTGAGTATTTAACCAGTGTGGAATTAACATTTTGATTATCATAATTAAGTGCACTTGTCTTTAATAACATGTGTGAATGTTTCTGATGCTATAGTCATTAGAGTAATTAATTATATTAATTCACACCTGTTTAATGCTTAATTCCATCAATATCTACATTTTTCCCATGTATGTTACACATGCATTGATTTGATTTATTCATACTGGTGACATGAGAAGAGGAACAAGGTGATTTATTTTGAGTGAAATATATTTGTTTTTGGCCTTCCATTTAATTAATAATGATTCACTCTTAGTAAATGCTTAATAAAGCATAATTAGTCTTTACTTTAGAAAAGCTCTCAAAAAGACTTAACTAACAGATAACAGCTGCCTGAATGATCATTGCATTGTATTATTAGTAAACAGTGTTGGGAAGGTGACTTTTAAAATGTATTCCCCTACAGATTACAGATTACATACTCCAAAATGTAGTTTGTAACAGAATCCATTAAGTTACTTAAAGTGAGTAATGTAATCTGAATACTTTGGATTACTTGATATTGTCATGCTTTTTAAAACTACATGAATGTATCAACCACATCCTGAAAATTCTTGTTTGTTCTCTTCAAATTGTCTGTTGAGCCCAAGTCTCCATGAATAAGCAACTGTTTACTGTAGAGAAGCAAAGACCAGGAAATCTTAACATAAGATGTTGTGTTTTGTCTGTTAACAGAAAATAAAAAGTCCAGTCTTTACTTAAGCATATAAAAAATATTACTGATAGAGAAATGATTTTTATATGAGATCACTGCTGCCTTAAATTATGTTCACTCTACTGTTAGTGTCATATTGTTTAGCCCAAAATGTGAAAACCGGAAAATAGCGCCCTGTAATCAATTTATTTCAACAAAGTAACTGTAATCCAGTTACCACTCACTGAAACAGTAACTGTAACTGAATACAGTTACTCATAATTTGTAATCTGATTACGTAATCCCGGTACATGTAATCTGTTACTCCTCAACACTGTTAGTAAATCATTCTCTCATAGTTTACTAATGATTAATAAATGCTCAAATGGTTAGTCCATGAGTAATTAAGTATGAAATAATTATGAGTAACTATTTACAGCACAGGCAAATTACGTGCAGGTGCTAATTAAGGTAGTAATTAAGTAGTTACTAAGCGTGAATCATTATTAATTAAGTCTTTGTTCATGCTTTATTAAGGCTAAATAAGGTGTAGTTATTATAAAGTGTTACCATTTTATTTTTTTTTTCCAATGGAGTATGACAAATCTCAACTCAACAAACCATCAGATGTAGAGCTACACCTGTGTGGTAGGACAAACTGTTTCTTTTTTTTTCCCCTGCTCCTTCTCGAAATGTGAGTCATAAACTGAGATTCTCAATCTGTGGGTTATGCCGATTGCAATTCTGGGAGATTTATTTATACCGATTATGATTCTCAAACTGTGGATTATATCCTAAAACTTTTGTTAAACAAAACGGTTTCTTTTTCTTTAACAGACTCTTAACTACTTAACTTTTGTGTTTTGTTGTTTTTATTTTGTTTTGTTTATTATTTAACGTGCTTCTCACCTTAATACACATTACACACATTACACATTACAATCCTGTCTGGTTTTCTTTCACAGCTCGGGCTCCTTCAGAGAACCTCTCTTCTGTTCCTGATAACATTCTTAGTCATATTGCCTAACCTTAAAAGTAGAGTTCCACCATATCTTTTTAAGAAGTTGGGTTTCTAAGAGGATTTTGTTCACATTTTCAGAAATATGGAAGGTAATGAATTAGATTTTCTTTGTTTTATGTATTATGTAGAATCATAATCTGGATATATTAACTAAATGTGGTTTTATTTTGAAGGGAATAATACAAAATAGTTGAGTTCATTTTTGCTTACTTTTTTAAGTTATGTCACAATTGCCAGTCAAACCTTTCTGCTTTTCCAGTCCAAACTGCACTGAGCAGAGCTAATGCAGTTTCCTCTACAATGACAGTTTGTTGGTCAGTGCAGGTTTTTCATCTTTGCAACTGTAAAAAGGCAGTAGAGCTCGCACAAAGCTGTATTGTAGAACATCATTACAGTGGAGGCCCAACAGTGGTTGTATTGTATTGTCTCCTCAGGGCCCGGCCGTTACAAAAGCATGAGGAAAATCTATTGGCTTTTGATAGAAGTGCATCAGTGGATTCCAGGTCTCTCAGATGCAAACACTTCTCTGCAAACAGAACATCCAATTTCACTGAGTTCTTCATGAGAGGGAAGTGCAGTCCTCAGGGGAGTGTGAGCGGCTTAAACCAGACACACACACACAGATCAGGGAAATGGCTGACTGCAGAGACTGGGAAAGGCAAGTGTTTTGGAGGAAAAGCAGGAACCGGTCATTGACTTTTTGGGGCCTTCAGATATAGTATTTTTTTGTATTTGTATTTCGTAGGGATGAGACGAGACACAACTCCAGCAAGAACAAGACGTGATGACATTTTGACATTATTCTTTGAAATTAAACGAATCAGTTTACAATTTGGGCTTCACCATTTCTAATTTACTTTATGTCATTTTTTTCTCTCTCATAGCTTTCTGAAACAACTTCTCAAGAAATGTAACTCACCAGCACCATAAAGTTTGATTGATCTGTTTTATGCATTAGTATTTCATATTTCTTAACTTAAAATGTGAACTTTTTTTGTCTCCAAGGAGAGTTTATGGAGATTAATGTTCTTGGATTGTTCTGTAGTGTACGGAAGCCCTGAGAGGCAAGAGAAAAAAAAAAAAAAAAAAAAGAGAGAGGCAGGTCATTTGGGCTCTATTTTCTAAGTGTTTTTTTTTTTTTTTCATCAACTCAAAAAAAAAAAAATCTCCCAAAATTTTTTTTTCTACAATTTTGTTTTTCTAAATTTTTTTTTTTTTTTTTTTCCTCTTGTGTTTCTTTGTTTGTTTTTTCACTGTTGATGTGTCTGATGAGAAGTGTTTTCCTGGTTTATTCCTATAAGTACCACAGCTTCTTTTTTTCATCAGCCACATCAAATTTTTTTTGAGCAAAAAAAAAAAAAAAAAAAAAAAACACAGAATACAGTTACTAAATATATATGACCATGCACTTTTTTTGTGATCAAGATCAGGATCATTATACAACTACAGATCCAATTGTGTCCGATCCATGTGAGTTTCGTATTTGTATTTGTCAATTTATTTCATTCATAAAGTATAAAAAGACATTACCAGTGTCATAGCATTAAACACACAAGAAAGGAATGAAAAGGAGCAAAAAGAAGAGTCGTCTTACGTTATTTGGCCCTTCTTCCCTTTTTTTAGACAAAACATCAACACTGATAGTTACTTAAAAAAATTTCAAATCAGTACATTTCAGATGAGTCACAATTATTCATCAGTTGCAAACAGAAACCATCACTTTTATACGCAATAACTTAGTTTTCTTTTTCATACATACACATTCGATTTTATGTCTTTTTTAAGTGTCATTATTGTGCTTGATTCTTTTATTTCTTCTTCTTCTAAGACTGTTCCATAAATGAACTCCTTTCACAGAGATGCGACACTTCATAACCTTGGTTCTGAATCTTTTTTTTTTTTTTTTTTTACATGTAGGTTTCTTTTAAATTGTAGTGGCTTGTTCTCGTCTCAAACAATCTTTAAGTATTTACAGGTAACAATTACACTTTTGCTTTATACAAGATTTTGAGGAGACTTAAGTCAACAGTATCATAAATTGTCCAAATGTATAGTTGTAGTTTTCAGCGAGCACTTTGTCTTGCATTTATTCAGTTACAGCAGGTGCTTTGTAGTTAAAGAAATACCATCCTTATAAACATGCACCGCATCCCCACAGATCTGACCTGTCACCTGCTAGTTTTCACAAACTCGCACCCTCCATCAAAAAAGTAAGTATGTTTTTGTTTTTTTTTTTTTTTTTAATTTGCATAGTGCTTTTCACACACATATGTCACAAAGACGCTTCACAGAGCATTATTCATTCACTCCAGACCCAGTGGTGGTAAGATAATATTGTAGCCACAGCTGCCCTGAGGCTGACTGATGGAATCTGCATCATCGACCCCTCCGACCACCACCATCTCTCACACACACTTCACTTTCATACTAGGCAATGCAGGTGAAGTGTCTTGCCTAAGGACACAGCTACAATTTTTGTGCATGGCGCCCCCCTGTGGCTCCTGATCTTCCCAGTGGATCCAAGTTCTAACCAGACCCCGACCTGCTGAGCTTTTAAACCTCTCAGGCTCAAATTAAATATTAGTAACAGGAAAAAATCTGATATTTGGGGAAAATGATCATATGGGGTAGTAATATACAATCCTGACTTTTTTTGAGAGACCTTCACATCCAATGAGTTCTGGGATGTTGCAGATTTGCAGCATTGGTCCAGTGTGGTAAATTAACACTGAAGACTGAAAATGGTACGAACACTAACTTTATGTGTTTACCACTTTTCATCACAATGAAAACATAAAGCACAGTGTAACAGCTTTACAGTGGCAGAACAACATCACTTTTTCGTGTGGAACTGCAAGAAACAATTTTTATCCTTTGTAAACAACAAAAGTATTTGCACTTCTGGCAGGTCGTTTGTGTGTAGTCATTCTTGCACAGTCTGCATCGTCCATGTTTATCAGCATGGATGGGAGAAAAGGCTCCTGAGTGAAAAAAGCTCATATAATATGGATTTGGAGTAAGTAGGTAATTGGCATTTAGCTGTTGCAAATCTGCAACGTCTGCCTGGAGAGGGTTAAGATCTGATGAGATCAGACTTTGGTATGGCCACCAAAAAGTGACACAGTGCATAACAGAATATGTTTGTAGCACATGTTATTAGGAATCGTACTTGTTCCTGACACTTTTACACATTTTGAAGTCGCTGCCTTTTGCACTTGACCCATAACACAATCAGTGACCCATGTACCGTATTTTCCGGGCTATTAGGTGCTCTGGATTATAAGACGCACTGTCATTAAATGGTCTTTCGAACTTTTTTCACAAATAAACCGCACTGGACTTTAAAGGAAACCCAACAGTGTGATGGGTGAGTGGTTTTGTTTGTTTGTGGTCGTTCACGGTGACTCTGGGCTTTGTTCAGTTGTGGCGTGTAGGGAGGGTGTGTCTGGGACCAACGGATTGTCGGCGTGTTCACAGTGACTCAGTTGTTCAGTTGTGTCTAGAAGTGGCACATTGCACTCGCTTTTTCGGTTTGTTCCTCCGTTCCGTTCCTCGTCGGCGTGGAGTGATGAGTGTGTCTGTGGGTGTTTTTCGCTGTGCGGTCGCTGTCTGCTCCATGTGTGTTTGTGTGAGCTGCGGCTTTGTAGTTTACTGAAGTCGTGCTGGGACACCCGAGTGGATTCGTGTATAGGGCGCTCTGGATTGTGGGGCGCGCAGTCGTTTTTTGATGGGGTTGTAGTCTTAAGAGCGCGTCCTATAGCCCGGAAAATACGGTAAATGATTCTGCCCGTCTATCTCTGCCAATCTAGTGAAATCTTCTTGTGTCTAACGTCTGCGTGAATTTCTGGTGATAATAAGATGAATTTCCATGTATTTAAAACAATCAAACAGAGGCCAGAACAAGCACTTGGAAAAGACATTATTCCACTGCTCTATTCTAAAAACTAAATGAAAAAAATATTGAATCATAGTCGACAGGAAATTAATTTGAGACTCACATTAGCTACAATTATGCGTCTGGGACTTTTAATTAGCGACTGCAGTGTGTTGTATTAAAGTCTGTTCAAAACCTGCCAGTCATGCCCCAGCCAGCACTTTCTGCTCAAGTGGCGTTTTAGCAGCAAGAAGCAGTGGCTCAGGTTAGCCGGGCATTTAATAAATAATCTGCTGGTTTTATTTGACGCATTTATGAGTTGTATTTTTTATTTTCAGTGATATAGGTTGGTTTTGTCTTTATCTGATAAAAGTTATGCCGCTGTCACACCTTGATGATTTAGCCAGCGTATGCCGACGTACCAGAATTTCCCTAAAACGCTGGCATACGCTGAACCATCAATGTTTTTTTTTTTTCAATTTTGGGCGTATACATAGCGTATTCATAACGAGTTGGACGTATACATAGCGTATTAGTAACTTATATAGAACATTTTGATAACTTATAGATAACTTATACCAACTAATGCTGAGTGTGTTGCCAGCGTCCACAGCTTATGCCCAACGACAGTCTAACCTGTGCAGATCAATTTAAATCATATCATATGATATATCATCATATCAACCTCTCTCTGTACATGGTGCTGAATGCAACAGATCTGTCGGATCTGTCTGCAGACCACAGGCTGTAAAGTTGTGAGCACAATCGCGTCAGCTGTTTCCTGTCTGCAGTAAAATCATTCGCCACTGCACTTCTAGATCTCAGAACTCTGCACTTCTAGTTTAGATACAAGACAAAACTGTGTTTTTAAAATGCAAATAACTGATCCCATGACGCTCAGTGAGGACATTTGCCCACTGTCTGAGATCCTCTGTGGCTGTAGTATTCTCTGATCAAGTGTTTTGGATCGACTCATATGAAATATGGGAGCACAAAGTCTGGAGGAGCACTGACGGTTTCCTCCCCATTTTTATACCGATTCTCCTAAACGCTGCCAATACGTCATTATACTGTAGCTACAAGTTAGAAACACGTTCAGTAAGTTCTGCGGTCGTCTGGAACATGTCAAATACATCTGCATACGTCAATATGCGTTGGAGATAAGTTCGATATAAGTTACACAAAGGTTCAAGGCACGTTACTCATAAGGTATATGTACGATAGACATTTTCTCAACGTATTTGGACTTATGAGAAACTTACAATTAACGTGTGTCAACGATCACAGAACTTACCTACAACATATGGCCCGTGTATGCAGGATGTAGAAACATACACTGACATATATCGAGAAATTTTCAGCATGCTTAAAATTTTTGGACAACATTGCGGTATGTCGTCGTATGCCAGTGCTCAGAACTTATACAGTACTAACCTAGAATTTATCCGACGTACACCAGAGTATTTGCCCAGTTTTTCATACGTCGACATACACTGTCTAAATTGTCAAGGTGTGACAGCGGCATCACAGATTACAAGTCAAATATAAATGTGATAATTCAAACGTAACTCAATAAAAAGAAGAACCTGGACTGGGTTTGTGAACTGAAGATTCATTTCACACTCAGGAGGAAAGTCAAATCACTTTACTTACTCTAAATGAGCATCATGGAACCTTGTGCCCACTGCTTGTCTCCATGGAGATGTTGGAGATGAGAGCTTTGTCTTGGGCAAGACACTTAACCCACTTTGCCCACAGTGTCTGTGTGAATGGGTGAGTGGTTCCTTGTTGTAAAGTGCTTTGAGTGCCTTGAAGGTGGAAAAGTGCTATAGAAAAATGTGACCATTAACCATAGTGCAGAAAATACGGTAATAATGTCAGTCAAGACATAAAAACAACTAACTGAGTAAATGCAAGATTCATAAGTTGTAAGTCATGAGGAAAAGCAGTGACATAAAGACAGAGAAACAAATGTTTGACATCCGCAAAAGAAAAGTTACACACTGCACCTTTAATATTTGGATCATACTATTTTTAAATATTAACACAAAATCAGATCGGATCTATGTAGAGGCGAGCTCACTCACAGTAGAGAACCAAGAAGCAAGTTTGTCAAGATATAAAACACACACACACACACATTGGCGCGTGTGCAGACAGGAGCCCACACACACGGCGAGTTGAGAGGAGGAGATCAAGAGGAGGTAAATTGGCCGGACGCCTGACGAAGTGCGATGCCTTTGAAGCCGGATCCTCATTAACACGGGGCTGCTGCAGTTTGGACACGCCGTTTACTACATGTTTGAGAGATTCGACTGCAGGGAGAGCTCCGCACAAGATCAAGTCATCATTTTGAACAAGAGGCTGAGGTTAAACTGCCCCAAAGCTGTCAGCGACTGCAAAGAAATCATTCAGCTTGTTTTGAAATTTGTACCATTTTACAAAATCATAATCGTGTTTCAAAAATTTTAAAGCGAAATCTCAAAACATTACAGGTGCATTTTGTAACTTTTTTCAGGTGTTTTTTTCATGGAGATGTTATTGAATGTTCCGCAGTTTGGCATTAAACCTTTCTACCTTCACAGAGACCAAACCAGGCCAAGTTACAGGTCAGATCTGTGGAGAGGCGACCCCGCTCACAGTCAGAATGTTGTTTTTCTACATATTTTTCAGCGATAAATCCACCTGTAATTGAATATATGTTCAGCAAGGGCGGAAATGGGTGAATTACATTTACTCACATTACTGTTATTGAGTATTTTATCATTTTTGAGTAGTTTTTTAAATAGGTAATTTTCTCTCTTTTACTTGAGTACATTTTCACCAAAATATTTTACTTCATTACATTGGAACCCATCCTCGTTACAGAGTAAAATCAGATAGAGAAAAATAAAAAATAAAAATCTGCACAAAGTTAAATAAAATTATATATATATACATATGTCTTGGATCGAGGTGGACGTGGACGATATTCAAGAAGAAGGTGCATTGAATAATTCTCGAGAGGAACATAAAAGAAATCCTTGGCCAAACCTCAGACAGATATTTGTGTTCAAATGTAAAATAGAGAATAGCAAAATAATGCAAGTCTTAAAATGGTAACTGTTTGTGAGCTCAGTGGTCTTTAAAATGTCAAGTTTGCACTGAACAAAGTTTGTCTGCATCAGCTAAAAGTTGATTAAAACAACTTGTGCTGGATTAAATTTATGACTCATCCTTTTTTACACCAAATAATCAAAAGTAACTAAGTAGCTTTTACTCAAATTACATTTTAAATGAAGTATTTCTTTTTACTTTTACTTGAGTAAATTTTACTTTTATTTTGATTTTTTAGATAGTTACTTTTACTTTTGCTTGAGTAGATTTTAGATGGTTACTTTTATTTTACTTGAGTAGATTTTAGATAGTTACTTTTACTTGAGTAGATTTTTAGATGGTTACTTTTACTTGAGTTGATTTTTAGATGGTTACTTTTACTTTTACTTGAGTAGATTTTTAGATGTTACTTTTACTTGAGTTGATTTTTAGACGGTTACTTTTACTTTTACTTGAGTATATTTTAGATGGTTACTTTTACTTTTACTTGAGTAGATTTTTAGATGGTTACTTTTATTTTACTTGAGTAGATTTTAGATGGTTACTTTTATTTTACTTGAGTAGATTTTAGATGGTTACTTTTACTTTTACTTGAGTAGATTTTTAGATGGTTACTTTTACTTTTACTTGAGTAGATTTTTAGATGGTTACTTTTACTTTTACTTGAGTAGATTTTAGATGGTTACTTTTACTTTTACTTGAGTAGATTTTTAGATGGTTACTTTTACTTTACTTGAGTAGATTTTTAGATGGTTACTTTTACTTTTACTTGAGTAGATTTTTAGACGGTTACTTTTACTTTTACTTGAGTATATTTTAGATGGTTACTTTTACTTTTACTTGAGTAGGAATTAAGCAAAGTAAAGATCCTTTTACTTAATTCAAAATGTGTCTGTACTTTTTCCACCTCTGATGTTAAGTCAAGCTGTTTAATGTCACACTGTGGAACATTTGCACCTTTAAATTGTGGTCATTTTTTACAACTCCAAAACATAGAAAAGCATTTGTAAAAAGAATAAAGAGTAAAAAGGAGCTACTTTTCAGCTTGTGCCCATAAAAAATGTTAGAGTTGACTCAGAATCGTCCACAGTATGGCATTAACAGTATGGCAAGCAAGCCAGGTTACAGGTCAGATCTGTGGAGAGGCGAGCCCCTCACAGTAACATTACGTTTTATTCAATAACAACAGCTACAAAGCAGACAAGTGCGTGCCGTTGTGCGTCTGTGTGTCCTCTCCGACCAGCATCATACATCCAACGAGGGTTAAGTGTCTTGCTCTTATCATTAACAATGTGCTGCTAGTGAGAATCAAACCACCAACTCTCAAAAAACACAACAGATGAGTGAATAGGAGGCCGACAATAGACTGTAAATAATGGATTGTGCAAAGTAATTATTCTGTGGACACAAACAAAGAGGCTGACAGTGAGCAATCAGAGCAGGATTAGACGAGTCAGCGCTTTCACTATTCAGCCAATCACACGCCTGTTTGTCCGAATGCACTTTATATCTCCAATATGACAAAAACAAAGAATGACATTGCTGCTGATACAGTTTTAGTATACTTTTAATACTTTTCTTTTAAAGGGACAGTCCGGAATTTTGGACATAGGGCCTCATTTCCTACTGAGCCGAAGTGTTGGAGACGTGTGGAGACACTTTTGGAAATATTCCATCCAGTCCTTGTATTTGCAGAGGTCACTGGTGTCAACGGCCATAATTATCCTGCCACTAAAAACAGTTTTATCCACTCCACAAAAACACCCGAAACAAATCTATTATTACACCAGACTGTCCATGTGAATGTCTGTGTTGATAAAAGAAGGATTTCTGTATAAGCAGCAGCAGTGTAGCCAGTCTGGCGCCACCTAGTGCCTCCACTCAATTTCATTTCTCTCTAGCGACTATGTCAGGAATCAGAATACACTAGAAGTTCGTAAAAACGCCGGAAGAGCGAGTTCAGGCACCAGCCAATAATCAGCGAAGAGCCAGACATTCTGTGTTGGCAACGATTCCCAAGATCGAGGAGTTAAAGCCGGAACAAAGAGAATGTTTGGTGAATTTTATCAAGGGGAAAGACGTTATTGTCCTTCTTCCTACGGGATTTGGGAAAAGCTTAATATACCAGTTAGTCCATTAGTGGCGCATCACATATGGGCCCGGTCAAGGAGAAGTAAACAGCAAGGCCAAAAATTCAAGTTAATGCATCGATCTTTCGAACTGTTGATGAAGGTACATGATTTTAAAAAAAAAAAAAAAAAAGTATTTAAAATGATAAAAATTTGCTTGGAAGGACTGACATATTTTATAGAAATAGTTTCCTTTCATTTTGAAGTAATATTAAAGTATTCGGAAGAAAAAAAGCGACAAATGATGTAAAATCCTGCACCTTCTACTTGTTTGCACAATTTTCCCTCCGTTACTTTTCCCTCCGTTACCATGACCTTTCTTAATAAAAAATCTCATGACTCAAAAAGTAAGAGGTTTTTCAACCTAATCTTGTACCATATGGTAGAAAACTATATGAAGCAAATATTCAAACCAGTTTGTTAAGGATATGGAAGTGAGAACCAAGAGTTATCACTGTTTGGATTTATTGCCCAAAAAGTGCTGCATATTTCATTCCCTCCGTTACCGACATGAGTTTTAAAAATTTTTGTCAACAACCTGAAAGAATATCACAGGTTTAACTTGACCCTGTTGGAGTGTTAACTCTTTCCTATATTCTAATTATGCCTTATACTGTACTAGGCGCTCTGGATTATAAGACGCACTGTCATTAAATGGTCTATTTTTGAACTTTTTTCACAAATAAACCACACTGGACTTTAAAGGAAACACAACAGTGTGATGGGTGAGTGGTTTTGTTTGTTTGTTCGTTCACGGTGACTCTGGGCTTTGTTCAGTTTGTGGCGTGTAGGGAGGGTGTGTCTGGGACCAACGGATTGTCGGCGTGTTCACAGTGACTCAGTTGTTCAGTTGTGTCTAGAAGTGGCACATTGCACTCGCTTTTTCGGTTCGTTCCTCCGTTCCGTTCCTCGTCGGCGTGGAGTGATGAGTGTGTCTGTGGGTGTTTTTCGCTGTGTGGTCGCTGTCTGCTCCGTGTGTGTTTGTGTGCGCTGCGGGTGGTGCGGCTTTGTAGTTTACTGAAGTCGTGCTGGGACACCCGAGTGGATTCGTGTATAGGATTGCAGGCCGCACAGTCGTTTTTTGATGGGGTTAGAGGCTTTAGAGCGCGTCTAATAGCCCGGAACATACGGTAATGTGTAAATGTCACCGGGTGTTTTTGATGATCACATTTCTGTTGGGCACATAAAATGACATCTAATTATAGTTACCTGATTCTTGTAGTGATCTTGTTTTTTGGACATGTAAATATTCTCACCGGCTGTAATTCTAGTGAAGGCTAAAGGCGGGGGCTCGCTGGATGGTTTTATTGTTAATAAATAAATAAAGTGAGTTAAACATCTGCAGTGTGCTTCTCTGTTGTTGTGACTTTGAGGTGACTCTCCACAGGGGACAAGTGTTTATAGACCAACATTTAGTTTAACTGCTGTGCCTCCAGTTACAATACTGTTACAGCTCCCGTATGGCTGACTATGGGACTCTGTGTGCTCACTATAGCAGGATTCTGACTGTGACATGTCAACTATACATGCAGAAAAGGACTGGGAAATTAGGTATTGCAAAGTTGACTGTGAATGTATGTTTTTAAATCTATCTGAAGCCCCAGTCACACACGCAGCCTCAACTGGTCACTGTGAGAATTATTCTCTGTGTTTTTAATGTTTCATTTTAATCATGTTAATTCACCATGCAATATAGAAGTTGTTCACCTATGTGTTATAAAAGAAGTCAATGTCTGGACTCTGAAGTGTCAACGGGGCTGGGACATGGTGTATTGGATTTTGGGATGCATACGAGACAGAAAAGGGGAGGGTCTGCACCAGTTAACACATGCCAACCCATAATAACACTGTCTGGGTCAACATTACTGTGAATTTCCTGCAACGAGTTATACAGTCAGTCAGTATTTGACAAGATGGTCAGTATAAAGTGACCTGCTCTGCTGTAACTGGGGGGGCGACGTGAAGAGGTGCTGTGTGGCTGAATCCTGTAATCAACTTGAATCAGAGACCTGTACCTGCTCGAGTCAATAAAGAGACCTGTCTGTGAACTGCTTTAACTCTCCTGGACTCTCTTTAAGACTCTTTTCAGGCCGTCTCCAGGGAAACCTGACATAACTCTCAAACACAGAAGTTTGATTTCCTACAAGACTGCACTTCTTGTATGTTTAATTTAGCTCCTGGAAAGAGGCGGTGTATTTCCAGAAGTAAACTGTGTACAACCAGCGGTACAGGCACCAAATCTTGAAAACACTGCTCTGTAACGTCCAACATGTCCTGCTTTGGTCCTGGTTGGATCAAATACCGACCAGCAGAAGTGGGACCAAGTCTGTAAAGACCACTTAGGTCCTCACCTATTTCTCTTCACTCAGCTGGGGTGAAAGGCTTGTTTGTTAATAATATTCTGTTGTGTCTGGTCCTTTTCCATTTAAGTGTCACTATTATTTAGACCATGTCGGACTGTTTGTTGCGCCCTCTCCGGACGCATGGGGATTTAAGGGGAGAGGGACGCACACGCGGACACGCGCAAAGGGTGTGATGTCACACGCCAACTTGGACACATGCCAGGAGCTGTCGGTGCCGTGGAACCACGCTATCGGAACATTAACGCTGCCTGTGTTGTGGATTATTGCGTTTTCCAATCGTGCGGGAATCTGATTTCGCCACGGGAGCTGCTGGACTGAGCATCGGAACAGGAATGCGGGTGGCGTGAGTGCACCACAGACTTTATTGACTCACGTCACGCTGCCGCGCGGCGGGGGGAGAACTTTGGGAACTTTTGGGGGGCAGTTGCTCGGGACTGTTATGGTGAAGGGTGGTGGACTTACAACAGACTGTTCTTTATTGTTTTGTTGCACTGAGGTTGGGGTTTTGGGTTTGGGTTTTGGGGACTGGGTGCGCTTGGGTGCGCTCGAGCGCGGGGTGGTTAAGGGTATTTGTGGATGTGGCCGTATTCGCTTGTGTCTGGCAATGCCAATAAAAGCTGGATAGGCCAAAAGCACTTATTTTTTGCATGTCTTTATTTCACCCTGACATGAATGGATCCTCCCGCGTCCTACATTTTGCGTTGTAGCTTTTCGTTTGTCGAGAACAGGTGAATTGTTACAAGTCGTTGTTTTGCAAGTCTCAAGTAAGTCTCAAGTCTTTGACCTCAAGTCAAATAAAGACAAGTCCAAGTCGAGTCTCGAGTCACTGGTGCATAAGTCCAAGTCAAGTCCAAGTCGTCTGCTTTGAGCTTCAAGTCATTTCAAGACTTAAAACCAAAGTACCAAATATAGTTTTGATTTTTGCAGTTTATATGAATTTTAAATAAGTAAGTCTTTATTTATATAGCACTTTTCACAGACATATGTCACAAAGACAATTTACAGATCAGACTGACGAAATTTTAAACTAAATTGTACTTTAAAAAATCATGGTATATTTATATAGGAGTATTTATATAGGAGTTGTAGAAATGCAGTTTTTTCCTTTTTAAAAGTCTTGACAAGATCTGTGTGTGAATCATTACAGTCAGAACAGAAAGAATTCAGATTTAAAAGTGCTAAATAACAGTTATTGTGTCATGTAGTTCTCTGTTGGGGCAGTTTAACCTCAGCCTCTTCTCTGTAGTTGTACTGTATTTTACTGTATTGTACTGTATTACCAGTGTTGGGAATATTACTTTTAAAATGTATTCCCCTACAGATTACAGATTACATACCCCAAAATGTAGTTTGTAACGTAATCCATTAAATTACTTAAAGTGAGTAACGTAATCTGAATACTTTGGATTACTTGATATTGTCATAGTTTTTAAAACTACATGAATGTACCAACCACATCCTGAAAATTCTTGTTTGTTCTCTTCAAATTGTCTGTTGAGCCCAAGTCTCCTTGAACACACTTTTGTTTTACTGTAGAGAAATAAAGCCGAGGATCTGAACATAAGATGTTTTATCTGCTAAAAGAAAATAAAAAGCCCAGACTTTATTTAACCAGATTAAAACTATTATTGATAGAGAAATTCTTTTTACATGAGATCACCTTAAATTATGTCCACGTACTGTTAAGTGTCATATGGTTTAGTCCTGGTTTAGCCCAAAATGTGAAAACAGGAAAATCCCGCCGTGTAATCCATTTATTTCAACAAAGTAACTGTAATCCAATTACCACTCACTGAAACAGTAACTGTAACTGAATACAGTTACTCATAGTTTCTACTCTGATTACGTAATGCCGGTACATGTAATCTGTTACTCCCCAACACTGTGTATTACTGTAGTACATTTGAGTATCACAGTACTTCAGTTCCATCTAAAGTACCAAACAGAATGGGAGGGACATGTTCCAGTTTGTTCCTGTAAAAATTCCCGTAAAAATTGTATCAACACTAAACAGAAAAATATTTTCTCGGCCTCAAGTCGAATCAAGTCCCAAGTCATTGACCTTCAAGTTCAAGTCGAGTCCCAAGTTTTTGTCTGTTTTATCAAGTCAAGTCTCAAGTCCTAAAAATAATGACCCCAAGTCCCACCTCTGCAAGTCCCACCTCTGTCCTGGTTTAGTCCTGGTTTAGTCCTGGTCTAGTCCTGGTTTAGTCCTGGTTTAGTCCTGGTTAGTCCTGGTCTAGTCCTGGTTTAGTCCTGGTCTAGTCCTGGTTCCTTGAGCGGTTCAGTTCAGTTCAGTCGTAGTTTAGTCGTAGTTTAGTCGTAGTTTAATCGTAGTTTAGTGGTAGTTTAGTCGTAGTTTAGTGGTAGTTTAGTTGTAGTTTAGTGGTAGTTTAGTTGTAGTTAGTCAGTTAGTTTAGTTGTTAGTTTAGTGGTAGTTTAGTCGTAGTTTAGTCATAGTTTAGTTGTAGTTCAGTCGTAGTTTAGTCATAGTTTAGTTGTAGTTTAGTGGTAGTTTAGTCATAGTTTAGTCATAGTTTAGTTTTGGTAGTTTAGTCGTAGTTTAGTCGTAGTTTAGTCATAGTTTAGTCGTAGTTTTAGTTGTAGTTAGTGGTAGTTAGTGGTAGTTTAGTCGTAGTTTAGTGGTAGTTTAGTCGTAGTTTTAGTCGTAGTTTAGTGGTAGTTTAGTCGTAGTTCAGTCGTAGTTTAGTCGTAGTTTAGTCATAGTTTTAGTCATAGTTTAGTCGTAGTTTAGTGGTAGTTTAGTAGTTTAGTTGTAGTTTAGTCGTAGTTTAGTCGTAGTTTAGTGGTAGTTTAGTTGTAGTTTAGTGGTAGTTTAGTCATAGTTTAGTCGTAGTTTAGTGGTAGTTTAGTCGTAGTTTAGTCATAGTTTAGTCGTAGTTTAGTAGTTTAGTCATAGTTTAGTGGTAGTTTAGTCGTAGTTTAGTCATAGTTTAGTCATAGTTTAGTGGTAGTTTAGTGGTAGTTTAGTGGTAGTTTAGTCGTAGTTTAGTCGTAGTTTAGTCGTAGTTTAGTCATAGTTTAGTCGTAGTTTAGTCATAGTTTAGTGGTAGTTTAGTCGTAGTTTAGTTGTAGTTTAGTGGTAGTTTAGTCGTAGTTTAGTGGTAGTTTAGTCGTAGTTTAGTGGTAGTTTAGTGGTAGTTTAGGTAGTTTAGTGGTAGTTTAGTCGTAGTTTAGTGGTAGTTTCGTGGTAGTTTCGTTGTAGTTTAGTTGTAGTTTAGTGGTAGTTTAGTCGTAGTTTAGTGGTAGTTTAGTGGTAGTTTAGTTGTAGTTTAGTGGTAGTTTAGTTGTAGTTTAGTGGTAGTTTAGTGGTAGTTTCGTGTTAGTTTAGTTGGATGTGTGAGTCGAGCGGGATCGCAGACGTGTATAATCAGCTTGGTTGCTCGGTAAATGAGCGAGCGGCGCTGGAGTTGGGGAGTTGGTTTGGTGCCGGAGCAGGTACCTTCACAGTAGGCGTTGTCGTCCCTCAGGGGTCTGAAACCGTCTTTGCAAACGCAGCAGTCTCCAGCCTCCAGGTTCACGCAGTCCGAGTGCTCCACACAACCATGGCCCTCAGAACAGAAGTCATGACCTGCAGGAGCCACGGAACAAGACAGAGAGAGAGAGAGACGGTCACATACTGAGGAGGAGGAGGAGAGAGATGAAGAGGAAAGACAGGGAAGAGAGAAAAGAGGAGAGAGACGAGAGTGGAAGAAGAGGAAAGAAAGGAGAGAGGACAGAGAGGAAAGAGAAGAAAGAGAGGAAAGAGAGGAGAAAGAGAGGGCAGAAAGGAGAGAGAGGAACGAACGGAAGGAGTGGAGAGAGAGGAAAGAGAAGAAAGAGAAGAGAGAGGAGAGAGAGACGGTCAGATACTGAGGAGGAGGAGAAGAGAGATGAAGAGGAAAGGCAGGGAAGAGAGGAAAGAGAAGAGAGACGAGAGAGGAAGAAGAGGAAAGAGTGGAGAGAGAGGAAAGAGAAGAAAGAGGAGAGAGAGAGGAAAGAGAAGAAAGAGGAGAGAGAGGACACAGAGGAAAGAGTGGGGAGAGAGGAAAGAGAAGAGAGACAAGAGTGGGAGAGAGAGGAAAGAGTGGGGAGAGAGGAAAGAGAAGAGAGACAAGAGAGGAAGAACAGGAAAGAGTGGAGAGAGAGGAAAGAGTGGGGAGAGAGAAAGAGAAGAAAGAGAGGAGAGAGAGAAAAGAGAAGAGAGAGGAAGGAGTGGAGAGAGAGGAGAGAGGAAAGAGCGGAAGGAGTGGAGAGAGAGGAAAGAGAAGAGAGAGGAGAGAGACAAAGGAGAGCAAAGAGAGGAGTTAGAGGAAAGAGAGGAGAGAGTGGAGAGAGAGGAAAGAGAAGAGAGAGGAGAGAGACGAAGGAGAAGAAAGAGAGGAGTTAGAGGAAAGAGAGGAAAGAGAGAATAAAGAGGAAAGAGTGGAGAGAGAGAGAGGAAAAAGATGAAAGCGAGGGGAGAGAGGGGATGGAAAGGAAGCGAAGAAGAGACAGAGTGAGATGAAGAGTGAAAGAGAGGAGGAGCATAATTCACCAGCAGAGGAAACAGAGGTAGAAACTTTAGAAGAGGGAGATGAAGATTGAAGGAGGAGGAAAGAGACGAAGACTGAAGAAAGAAAAGAAAAGAAAACAGAAGGAAAGGAAGAGAAGAAGAGATGGAGAGAAGGAGAGAAGAGGGGAAGGTTAAACAAAGAAGAGAATAAGAGATGGAGAGGAGAGGAGAGAAAGTGTAGAAGAAAAAATGTGTGAGGAGCGAGAGGAGAGAAGAGAAACAAGGAGTTGTGACCTGCAGGGGGCGATAGAGGGAGTTTAGATCATAGATAGATGTATATTTACTAGTACATTGACATAATTAACTTCTAGCCCCTGTGTTCCAAATAGGAAGTGAGGATGGGCGCACTTCCAGCTCCATCAACTCTGGCTCCAATTCACTTTTTATTGAAAAAACGTGTCCCCTCTCTCTGTAATGACAGCTGTCAGACTCCTCATTTTAGTCTTAAAATATTTGTATTAACCCGCTGTACGTGATCCTGGTGTTTTTTTATTTGACTGTTGTCCCTAAATCAAGATATAAACATTAATAACAGACAAATCAGATGTCTTCTTTCTCAGAGGTCGCTCTGTGTTACCGTTAACAAACAGGTTTGATTGACAGTGTTGCTAAGCGCCCGCTCCCTGTTAAACCAGCGGTGCGGGAAAGGGCCTCAGTCTGGATTGGCTCTTTTGTTACTATGATACTCACAGTCGGAATTCCAAATATGGAGCTCCAAGACTACTTTACACTGAAACGAATCACCGTTTCACCGTATCACCATGTCACTTTGGCTACGTTCAGACTGCAGGGCTTAACGCTCAATTCCAATTTTTTTGTGAAATCCGATGTTTTTGTGAGGTCGTTCACATTTTCAATTAAATGTGACTTGTCTGTGACTCCAGTGTGAACAGTAAACGGCCCGAAAGTGTCCCACATGTGCACTGGAGACATGATGACGTCAACCGCAGTGAGCGTGCTCTGTGTTTACGGAAGACGTCCAAACATGGACGCAGCATTGAGCACCTGGAGATTTTAAAGTTCCTCTCGTACCGGAGCCAGAACATGAACAACTTACTTGTTTTAAGGAGGAGATTGAGAAGGAGAAGGACGAGGTTTTTGGTCGTGGTGTTTTGTGGGGCAGCGGCAGCGACGTCCGTTGAAAGGAACGTGTGGATGTGGAGACGGAGCCAAGAGTGGTGAGTGGTGATGTGCTTCACTTCAGTGACACAGAGTTCATTAACAATTTTCGCCTACTTCAGCGCAGAATAGTGACGTTTGTGTCTTGTTGATAACGTGTAGGTGGATGAATGCACTTTGGCCGTTCACACTGAAGTCACATGTCAAAAGATCAGATATGTATCAGTTTCAGGAGCACATATCCAAGTTTCCTGGGCCACATTAGAAAAAATCGGATCTGTGTCATACAGACTGTCATTAAAAGATCAGATACAGGTCAAAAAATCAGATTTGGGTCACTTCAGGCTGCAGTGTGTGAACGCAGCCTTAGTTTCTGTGTCCGTACGTCTTCCCTGTCCACACAGCTTTGAGCAGATTAGTTTACGTTTTACAGCAACAAAACTTAAAACCACATGACTCATTTGCATAAACTGAGCGCTCAAAAAACAGCTCTCTATTGTGTGCCGATTTGGTTCAGCTTTTGTCGAACTAAAGGACAGGACTCAGTGGAATATGAGTGTTCTTTCTGTGACAGAGGGGTGTTCTGCTGAGGGTGAGTCTGTTCTGTGTTTCTGTCGTGTTGGAGATGGTTCATGTGAAACTTTTCAGAGATTATACGTCTGCAGGTCGTACACACAGACACACGTTTATATGAATGGACATATATTTTAGACTCTTAGTGTTTTGGCGGTGAATTACTTCGCGGCGTACAGAACTACATCAGAGTATCAGTGTTTTCAGGCGTCCACGCGGTGCCGGATCAGATCTGTACTCAGATGAATTCGTGGGAGCTGGAGGCACCAGATCGTTCCGTCTCTGGATCCATTTTCAGTCGGATTAGTGTGAACGAACACTGCATCCACAACCAAAACCACTCCAATACACAGTAATGTGGACGGGGCCCAAATTTGCTCTTACTAGCCTCACTGAGCTTCATTTTGCTGGAGCTGAACACTGTGGGTGAGGTCACACTCCCTCACACCCACTTTTTTATACAGTCTGTGATTTCGATACTGAAGAGAAAGACAGAGGAAGAAGGAGGAAGGTGGAAAAAAAAAGAAAAGATAAGCAGAAATTAAGGGAAAAAGAAGGAAAAAGGAAAGAAGAGCGGGTCGAAAAAGAGAAGAAGAGATGAGAGGAGACAGAGGAGCAACGGGCGACCGAGTGAGAAAGTTTCAACAGGGAGGAGAGAGGACGAGAGAAAGAAGCGGGATGAAGCGAGCAGAAGAGGGAGGAACAGAGGAGAGAAGAAAGGAAAAGGACGACACAAGCAGAAAGCTGAGGGCGGAGAGGAGAGAGACGGAAGAGAAAGGGAAATAGAGATGAGAGGGAGGAGAAGGAGAGGAGAGAGTGGAAAAGAGAATATAGAAGAAGATGGGAGCTGAGGAGACAAAGAGAAGGGAGCACAGAGATGAAAGAGGAAGGGAGGAAGTGAGGTGAGGAGAGAGGAGAGAAGAGATGGAGAAAGAGGGCAGGAAAAGATGACAGGGAAGTGGAGAGGAGAGAGAAGAGAGGAGAGGTCATGCTGAGCAGTTAAAGGTTACGGCAGAGTCAGAGCTCAGAGCACTCCACAGGCAGCAGGAGTCGGAGCTTCAGCTGATCTTTACTTAACCCCCGTTTCACTGATTTTACACACAGAGACACGGGTTTGAGCTGAGCGACATGTGCTTTTCATGCACACGCCCACTTTCAAATACTTCACTGACACTTTACTAAACTAAACTAACCGGGTTTGATGAAAAGTCTGGTTTATTTGGAGTTTGCAGCTCATGAGCCGTCAGTGTTGGGAAGGTGACTTTTAAAATGTATCCCCCTACAGATTACAGATTACATCCCCCAAAATGTAGTTTGTAACGGAATCCATTAAATTACTTAAAGTGAGTAACGTAATCTGAATACTTTGGATTACTTGCTTTGCTGTTGAGAAGCAAAGACGAGGAAATCGTTTCCTCGCATAAGATGTTTTGTCTGATAAAAGAAAATAAAAAGCCTAGACTTTATTTAAACAAATTAAAAATATTATTGATAGAAGACGAGACACGTCTGCGCAGCTTGATTTAAATCTTGTTTGAGACATAGTTTAGACCTGGTTTAGACCTGGTTTAGACCTGGTTTTAGTCCTAGTTTAGACCTGGTTTTAGATCTGGTTTTAGACCTGGTTTAGACCTGGTTTTAATCCTAGTTTAGTCCTAGTTTAGACCTGGTTTTAGACCTGGTTTGGACCTGGGTTTAGACCTGGTTTAGACCTTGTTTTAGTCCTGGTTTAGTCCATGTTTAGTCCTAGTTTAGACATGGTTTTAGACCTGGTTTAGACCTGGTTTAAGACCTGGTTTAAAGGTTGTATGGAGGATTTTTTTTGTTTCAAGTTGTCAATGATAGCATTATACAGATGCAGTGGCCTTGTAATTATGATGACCAAAAAAAAGAATAAAAATTCATCAACTCTGGACATGGTGGGGCTAAACATTTGCCAATAGATAACGACACTGCCTCGTTATCTGTTAGTTGACAGGCTGTCAATCAAACTCCCTACGTTTCTAGCGTAACTGACCTGCCTGCGCCGCCGGGTACGTGGTTTACGTACGACTGTCACACAGTCCACAGACGCAAGACGCACAGACGCTGTTTACTCCACCAACGCAACAGTTCTTAGCAGCTTTTTCTGACCTATATCTTCCTCGCAGTTCGCACAAAGTTTGTTGCAATGGCGACAAGAATCCAGGATCAGTTAGCCGCAAAAGAAAGTCCGTTTTTGAGGTCGCTGAAAGAAGAAGACAAGGGGAAAAGCAGCGAAGCCAAACTAAGGTGATTCTTGAAGATTCATTCCAGCGATGGCGCGACTGAAGCAGACGCAGGGTCTAAAGACTGACGCATTGGTCGCCAAATTACTCCTGGACAGGTCACTTCTGCTTATTATGAAAACGTACTTTATTTCCAAGAGCTAGTCAAACGTTTTTCAGGACACGAAAGCGATATCCTATGTCTGAAAACGTAATTTTCAAGGCAAAGAAAGAGTCCGCTTGCTGCTGCGTGTTGTAGCTAGTTCATTCGCACTGAATCTCCACGCAACCTTCTCTGCACCCCTTTCCTGCTCCTGTCCCCGCTGCCCGATCCGCTCTTCCCCCTGCTCCTCACTTCTCCGGGCACGGAATCTCCGCGCACCGCTCCCCTCTCCTCTCCTCTCTCCCTGCTCCGCTCTTCTCCCTGCTCCTCACTTCTCGTCCGCGAACGAAATGTCCGCGCACCCGCTCCCCCCGCTCCTCACTTTTACAAGTCATGTGCAGCGCATCGGCTGTAAACAAACCTGCTTCTGGCGTAGTGAGGAGGCGGGAGAAGGCGTTTCTACGTAGGAGCTGTAGGGGAGGGGGGGGGGTTTCACGCATGCGCAACATTTGAAAAAGGACAAACAGTTGCTGGATTTCTCGTTCCTTGGAAAATCCTCTATACAACCTTTAAGACCCGGTTTAGACCCGGTTTGGACCTGGTTTGGACCTGGTTTAGTCCTGATTTAGTGTCCGGCAATGAGTGGAATTACCAAAAAAAAAGTCCAAAATGTGAAAACAGGAAAATCCCGCCGTATAATCCATTTATTTCAACCAAGTAACTGTAATCTAATTACCACTCACTGAAACAGTAAATGTAACTGAACACAGTTACTCATAATTTGTACTCTGATTACGTAACTCTGGTACATGTAATCTGTTACTCCTCAACACTGTGAGCCGTGTATATCGATTTGTTTTAGGCTTCGTGTGTATAAAGTTGATTGGACATTTCTGGATTCCTACACCTGCCTTAGAAACTGTACATCTAATATCTGCGAATTTACATAAATGTTTATTAATGTGCACTGTCCATGATTAAATAAACTAATGAATAAATGAAATCAACATTATAAATGACAGTAGCTTGTTGTATCTTATAAAAATCATCCCACTCGAAACTAACTCTAGCCAACTTTGCTTCGCTTTGAACTCACGCACACACACACACACACACGCGCACGCACACGCACACACGCACACACGCACACACACACACACACACACACACGCACACACGCACACACACACACATCTCACGTATGGATCTGGATCACCTACATTATTTGCATTATTTAGTTTGCTCTCGCCAGATTATAAGAGACTTGTGTATCCAGATCTGACCTGAGGTTGACTAAGCGAGGCTGCCAATCTGGGCCAAACACAGTTAACACTTCCAGACCGAAGTTTAGTAATTACCAATTTAGACCAATTTTTGTCCATTTGTTCTCGTCGGGATTTATTCTTAATTGTTGCTATTAAAACTCCAAATTTTACCCCCTAATACATCCTTTTGTCAGTACAACCTGTTATTTCACAATCTGCTGCTGTAGTTGTGTCACATGTTTGTAATGAAAGCCACAGGACCAGAAATACAGCTGGAAAAAAACCCCCACAAAAATATCAAGTCTATAAGCAAACTCAAAATATCTGTATTGCCCTCAGAAAAAAAAAAAAAAAAAAGAGAAAAAAGTGCAATGGCCCCATGACTTTTCCTGGTGTCAGGTCCAGGACACAGAGCCACATCACTTCCTGCATTTCCATGAGGTTTATTACATTTGGATTTGTACATTTAGACTGAAATAAATCTGAAGATAAAAATTGCAAGGGATGCACAATTACACAAACCAAGATGTGTAATTTTCCATTTATTTGAGAAATAAGTGCACTTAGAGCGACTTTTTCAATTGTTACAAACACAGACACTCAGAGCATCGACCATTTTGACTCACTACACCAGACATGTCAAACTCAGACTTGGGGGCCAAATTTCGGCCCACAAGATTATATCAAACATGTATTAGAGCTGGCTTGGGCCTTTATTTATTTAAAATGTTATTATTTTATATTTTGTTTGTTCTGGATTCAATGTTTAAGCAAAACTATTATTAAACATTTATTTTAATAAGAAAAGGTTTAACATTACATATCTCAAAAGAAGAGAAAACATGCAGATGTTGTTGTTTTTTTATATAAATGTTTAGTTTGGCCCACGATTTAGCCCCAGTTTTTTTTGGCCTCTGTGAATTTGAGTTTGACACCCCTGCTCTTTGGCAAAGTTTGGCCCAATCAAAACGGACGGAGCGCATGAGTTTGTCAGGAAACAAAGTTCCTATTGGACGCTCCTTTTCCCAACATCATCATGCAACGTATGACATAGGACGGGCATGTTCAAACTATGGCCCGTGGGCCAAATGCGGCCCTCAGACAAGTTTTTCTTGGCCCTCAGAATTCCAGGTGAATTGGCACAAATTTCCTTGCATCAATTAAAAATGAACTTTTTACTGCAAGTTATTTTTTTGAGAATCGACCTTGATAGAGCTGGTATTGAATATTTAGAGTGTGGTTTTAAGGATCTTAGCATGAATACAGACTGATGGCTCTTTCTAACATGTTATGCATGCACATATTTTAGTTATTCATTGTACTGAGCACCAATCTATGGTCCTCGATCGGCCCTCTGCTTTGTCTGTGTTTAAAAATGTGGCCCTTGATGAAAAAAGTTTGGACACCCCTGACATAGGATAATGCCAGAAATCTGCTCAATTAGCCACAAATCCCATCTTTTTTAGGGAAAAAAGTAAGTTTCTATCTTTTATGGTTGGAAAGTTATGCACAGTTACATAAAACATATTCCCAGGTATTGTATACAGTGCTGCTGGTCTGGAAAGCTGGGTGAAGTAAAGTGTATCGCCCAAGGACACAACAACAGTATGCACTAGTCAAAAATGGAATTAAATAATTAGTTAAGTGCTTTAAGGAGCCTCTGAAATCACACTGTCAAAGCTAAAAGTTGTCAAAAAGAGTTGAAAAAGCATTGATAACACACGACACAGGTATTGTAGTCTAATCTCTGTTTGATATTGACCCTTACCTCGGCAGACTTTGCAGCAGCGGTCACTCAGGGCGATCTGCTCGGACTCTGGACAGCTGAGTTCTGGACAGGGCTCACTGGGGACCACGCGGTGCATCGTCCGCTCCTGAAACATCCAGACCAGAGTTAGAGACTAGAGTAGTATATGGTCCCGGTCAAGCAGAAGTAAACAACAAGGCCAAAAATTCAAGTTAATACATCTGATATAAAAATGTATTGAACAGATACATATGTACTCTAGTTTATGAAACTGTTGACCTTTTTTCTGTACCATTTTTGGTTCTAAAGTTCCATATGTTTTAAATCAGACCATGTATGAAACATGGAACAAAAATTATTTTCCAAATTTTAAAGATCTGTAAATCATGTAAATAAATGGATTTCATCATATCTTGTGTTATTCCATCTTTGAACTGTTGATGAAGGTACAGGATTTTTCAAAAAAAGTTTATTTAAAATGATACAAATTTGCTTGGAAGGACTGACATATTTTATAGAAATAGTTTCCTTTCATTTTGAAGTAATATTAAAGTATTCAGAAGAAAAAAGTGACAAATGATGTAAAATCCTGCACCTTCTACTTGTTTGCACAATTTTCCCTCCGTTACTTTTCCCTCCGTTACCATGACCTTTCTTCATAAAAAAATCTCATGAGTCAAAAAGTAAGAGGTTTTTCAACCTAATCTTGTACCATATGGTAGAAAACTATATGAAGCAAATATTCAAACCAGTTTGTTAAGGATATGGAAGTGAGAACCAAGAGTTATCACAGTGCTGCATATTTCATTCCCTCTGTTACCGACATGAGTTTTTAAATTTTTGATCAACAACTTGAAAGAATATCACAGGTTTAACTTGACCCTGTTGGAGTGTAACTCTTTCCTACATTTTGATCATTTACTAATGTCAATAGTCCCTCTAGTTTCTGAATAAGAGACATTTGAATGTCAAAAATCTGCCCCTGTTTCCCTCCGTTACCACTTGACCGGACCCATGTGTAAGAAAAACATGGAAAACACAGAACCAGTGATCTAATATTATGACATCTGATTGTTGAGTTTCGTGCTCTTTTGCCTCTTCAGTGTCTCAATGACTCTCTGCTCTCTGTAAATATAAGACCCCACTTTTACAGAAATCTGCTCCTCATTAATTTACCTGCAGGGCTTTGCATAATGTTCCACAGTGCAGCTTTATTACCCAAACACAGAATCAATGGTGCGTGTTACTGTATCTCTGCATGTGTGTTTAGTCTCAAACCAGATTAGGCTGCTTCATTTCCCAGCATGCCTTTGGTGCATCTCTCTAACTATCTCATTCAGGCTGCTCTGACTGGGGATAATTTAGAGTCATTAACAGCAGACAGAGCTGGGCAAAGACACGGCTGCTCAATCATTTATGGAGATTCTGCTTTAGGCAATGTGATGTTAACAAAAAAGGCTTTATTTGTGTCAGATTTTGATCTTTTAAATCTATCACTTAGCAGTTATGTTCACGGTTAACTTGTGCTCCTACTGCTATGACAATGGTTCGAGCTTGGGATACTAGTAGTTGTCATATACAGAGAAAACATCATAACACAGAAAACCCTTCTGAACTCACTGCAAACTGTTTTTTAGCTGACAGGGTCTTGGCAACCCAAAATAAGGAGCTAATTCTGCCTTCTAATCAAATCATTGGCTTGAGAACCAAACCAAACTGTACACTTTTATGTAAAACCGTTTTTATGGATTTTTCATTATAACAAGAAAGAATTAAGTTAAAACGACAACATATTTTCATCGTCATTCTCACTTGTTCCAAAACGTCCAATAATTTGCTGTGTGAATCAAGAGCTGCAGTTGACTGCCACTTTCCCTCACGGCATCTTTGCTCGTGCCACCAAAGAGCACGTGAGCCTGTGCCTGAATGGAGACGCACAACCTACACCTACATGGAGAACACCTACATGGAGAACACCTACATGGAGAACACCTACATGGAGAACACCTACATGGAGAACACCTACATGGAGACCCAAAACCTGCACCCTCACAGAGATCCTGCACTGATATGGAGATCCGTTGGCTCGAGACACATGTGCATATTTTACTTCACTTGAGCATAAAAGCAGCATATTTCTGATATGTTTAGTTGGAGCAGTTTGGGCTGTTCTGCTCTGTCCTGTGGGGACAGGGGCTCCACAGGGTGTGTGTGCCAGGCACACCTGAACACAGTGTGCCAGGGAGCAAAAGGGCCACAGCGCCCAGACACAGCCTCAGGGTTTAGAGGAGAAGTGGCATGGCTAACTGAACAATCGCTGGAGTCTGGACAAAGCACAGGTCCTTTTCGGTGTGATGGCTCTTATGATCAAAACAAATCTGACAGATGCCTGAACAAACATCTCCATGTGGGTGAAGGCACACACTCTTGGGAAACAGGATTTCCAGGCACATTGGTGCTTCTAAAATGCAGGCCTCCATCTGATTACAGTCACATATGCCTACAGGCTGGTGAAGTCTGAGCACCATGACCATCCTGTCATTAAACAGAAGCTTACCTCAGTCTTCCCCTGCTACACACTGGGCAGATTGTGCACTAGGACTAGGTCACTTTAAACATTTAAAGTGACTTGCCCCCTGTCATTGCATTCAATATGAGCTTAATATGTTCACATTAAAATGAGAAACTGATGTCGTTAAAATGTAAGACTGAAGTCGTTAAAACCTGTAATGATTATGCTGCAGTAAGCCAGGAAAATGTTACATCCTGTGTTTGTCTAACCTTCTGTAATATACTAGTATATATTTTTAGAGGGTTTCAATGATGAAAAATACAGTGATTCTTTTCAAAGTCAAGGATTGACTAGAACTTGATTCAACTCTAATAAGGTTAAAGCAACACTGTGTAACTTTGTGGAGGAGGTATGTCGCCTGCAATAGTCCTTGGAAATAGAAATCACAACACCACAATAAGATGACTCACCCTTTATTATCAGTTAACTGTATTGTGTTTGTTAGAAATGTGTTCTCTGTATTTCAGTCATCCTTCATCTGCTGCTTCTCGGGCACCTGTCAGCAGCACAGCCACCGCAAACTTCCTCTGGGAAAACTCTGTTATTGTTGTCAGCAGAAAACTCCTAACCACTTCTAAACCCCACAACTTCTTCCAGTATCACAGTTTTCTTGTTGTTTAGCCCTCTCCTCCTCCTCCTCCTCCTCCTCCTCCTCCTCCTCCCCCCCTTCACAGATCAGAGCAGTCACTGGCTCCTGTCAGGGGGAGCATGGAGGCGTCTGCGCAGAAGGGTGACTGACGCTGGGCCCTCCCCCCCTCTTTGATCAAACTGGGACAACACTCTGATACGGCAGGTGCGACAGGAGCGACAGGTGCGGAGAGCAAAGCAACACAGATGTCCCAACACAGAGGAGGCTAACGAGGCGTGGGGCGGCGTCTGACAGCACCGAGCGATTGTGGAGGAGGTGAGTGAAAAGTGGGACAGGGCTGGTATCAGACACCAGTTCAGTTTATTTGCCACTGAAAAGAATTCCAAAGTTTAGGCTTAAACCTCTTTGCACAGCAATATTTTCAACAGCCCCAATATATTTTAGTGCAATACATTTTCCTTCAATTGACTGAACTTCAGCTCAGGTACAGGTACAGTGTGTGACTGTCTGGAGGTGGAACGTCACCTGCATCATTCCATTGGGTAAAGATTCACCATGGAGATGGATCTATTTTATGCCATACTGTGAAAAAGTATAGCTAAAAAAACAACGTTTTCATGGGGAAAAAAACTGTTTTTCATTGCAATAAACAAAACCAGATTGAGAAAAACAGTACTTCACCTGAGTTTATTTTCTTGGCTAAAATGTTATAAGTCAGTTAAATGAATCCACAAAGGTTTCACATTCATGCTTTAGATCATTTAGTATAGTAAACACTTGGGGCCCGATCTTGCCCCCGATCTTGGCACTTAGCTTAAGTGAGGCTGTGGAAGTTCTAAACAAGAAGTGTTCCGTGCCTGGACATCAGGTGGAGTGGAGCAGACTGAGGGCAGGTGTGGTGTGTTCAGTGAGTTGCCAGAATCGTAAAAATAAATATCAAACAAGTCCACTGAAAAACAACATGTAACATGCTCATGCTTTACTGTCATCAGCTCCAGTTCATTTCATGACCAAATTATTCCCACTGTGCCGCCTTGTTAGTTTATTAAGTTAGTCACTTGTAGGTAAACTACCATCAGAACTTTAGAAAACTGTGCGGCGCTGTGGAGCAGCTGGACTCTGACAGGGATCAGCACATTCACTGAAGCTCGGGGCTGTGACAGCGGAGCAGACACACGTCTGTATGTGCTGCTCTCTTGGCAGCGGTGGTCAGTAGAGCTTTGTACAGCTTTGTACAGCGGCTCAAGAAACATAGAGGTCACATGACACTGCTCTGTACAGACCTGTGGGTCCTGCTCTGTGCTCTTGGAGCACATCAGTCACTTGTGTGGGGGAAATGCAGGTCGTGAGTCACCCTCCCAGTGTGTTCATGGTTTAATCCACGTCTGTGCACAAAGCAGTAACATCAGAAACTTGTATATGACTATAAACATATTCCATAATCCACAAGACATCCACCTGTGTGAGACCAAATGCAGTGGACCTGAGAGACGAGAATGTGAGTGGTCAGCAGAGGCAGAGGTGGACACTCGTACCTCAGGTGAGAGGAGAGATAGACACTAGTCTGCTGCGTAATGGGAAACAAACAAAATGATATATTCGTATATTCCTGGCACCTCTGCTGGAGCTCAGCTCCAGAGCACTTTTATTGTATCCATATATAACTCTTCCCCACAGCCTCTGTGCTGCCTGTGATGAGGCAGAGACTGCAGACATTACCCACACTGGCACTTCTTTTAAATGCCACAGCTGTCACAGATTGGTTCAGATGTTGTCACCATATATGTACTTGTGCTGCCCCACTCCAGCCTTCAACAGAGAAGTACAGCCCCACATGGACACGCCCACTCCTTAACACTAACACTAGTGCTAAGATCAGGGCTAAGACTAGCTCTTTGTTCTTTCATCAAAGATGAACTTAAAATAATTTATAAAATAAATAATTATACTACACTGCTCACAGGAAACACTGCATTACACTGTTTGATA
The DNA here is from genome assembly GCF_026225935.1 of Boleophthalmus pectinirostris. NCBI lineage: Eukaryota > Metazoa > Chordata > Actinopteri > Gobiiformes > Gobiidae > Boleophthalmus > Boleophthalmus pectinirostris. Next base: position 4,043,851 of record NW_026571152.1, read on the forward strand.
AGTCATTATTCGACACTTAAGGAAGACGTATTATGTTTATTGTAAATCATAATATATTGACTTTCAGCTCTTCATTGTGACATTTCACCACAGCAGGTATAAGGCATACATTTTGCCTGTACATCCAGAGCAGTGGGCAGGGATAGGGGGTGGGTGAAAACAGGATTTTTTCTGAGCTCTCGTGCCTCAGATGAAGGGACAATACAGATATAAAACACTTCCCAGTACCAGCAGATCTAAACCAGGACAATTCTAGGTCTAAACTAATAACTAACCATGTTTAAAGTAGAACTACTCAATAACATCCTAGTTCTAAACAAGAAATGACCCAAAACAAGACAAAACGTGGATAGTAAACAAGAGACTGTGGGTGTAACAGACCTGACAGTAAAAGGCAAAGGCACACAGTCAAAAATACAAACATTCACTTGGGGCCATTTACTTTCATTATTTCTCCAAACATCTCTTACAATGGTAGAGGAAGAATAACACACGGAGCTCACATAGGAGAAAGGCTTGTTGATATGACAGAGAGGGATAATTAAAAACTTCACTTTGGAGAGATTGACTGTGTCCATCAAACATAATGTCATCAAGTGAATTAGCTCACTCCCATCTGCTGCAGCGGGCACACAAAGGCAAACGCTCGGAATAATGCCTTAATCAATCAGATTTGGAGCCACTCTGGGACCCGCCGATGGTCCAGGAGACTCTGTGCTCTGTCCTGTGATTGACAGGTGCGGAGCGGTGGCACCCAAATACCAATTCAATTATGCAGGTTTGCACAATTACCTTCAAATTACACACAAAAGCCTGAAAATCACAGATGAGGGAGCTCAGGCTCAAGTGGACAATATTACATGGCGCCATTTCAAACGCTGTGTTATGTCAAAACAATGATCATTATCAAACACCCACATTTTGGAAGAATCATTTGAATTTTCTAAACAAAGAATTCAATATTGGGATTTTCAGGTATGAGGTTCAAATCCTGTTTATTTCCATGACTAAATGCCAGTTATCTCTAAATGAACTAATCAACCATTGTTAAAGGTGCATTATGTAACTTTACAGGTGCTGTCTCCATGGTGATGTTATTACTTTTCCTGGAATGTTTCACTGTATGGCATTAAACTTATGTCCATAGAGAAAAAGCAGGTGCCTGTTAGGGATGCACCAATCGGATATCAACACTGATCCTAGGCCTGGGCGATATGGATCAAATATATCTATATATGTTTTGCTATATCTCGATATACGATATATATCTCGATATCTGTACAGGAAAAAATAACCCCCTAAAACTGAAAACTGCAAAAACAAATCTGCCAAATTCCACAAGGTCCTTTTTTTTTTTTTTTTTTTATTGAAGTGTAAGAGGTCGGCAGTTCATATAGGAACATTTCAGATGACAAAAAACCCTAATTACATAAATAATAATTTAACTGTAAAATAAAAGAAATAATACATATTTTCTTCTTTTCATTCATAAATAAAACAACTCAACACAAGCTCATCTTTGCATTAACTCTGTTATCCAGACCAGAACCAGAACCATGAGCTCCTTTAGCAGAGGAAGTTCAGGATGTTCCTTATTTTAACAGATCCATGTTCCTCACCAGCGTCAGGAGCTCTGAGGTTTAATCCCACAATCCACTGCAGATCAAACCCAACGATTCCAAACTCTATTGTACAAGTGACACTGCAGCAGATTATTCATTAACATCTTCTGCATAAACAGAATTTACATGACTAAGCCACATCAGCCTGTTTGAGATAATAATGTGTTTTGTTTTTTTTTTGGTTTTTTTTGCAGCTTTGCGCAGACTTGTTTACATTTTACAGAAATGAAACTTAAAAAGCGCATGGCTCTTTCGGGCTAAAGGACGTGACTCGGTGGAATATGAGGATGTGCTGCTGATGGTTTTGTCTGTAAATGGTGGAAAAGGTTCGTGATGCTTGAAACTTTTCACTGGCACCAACTTTCGGCGTTCACGGCGATACTGACGAGTGAAGGAGACACGAGCGAACAAAATCAGGGAGGCGGGGGCACACGGAGGCGACAGAGAAGACAAACAAGCGAAGCGGCAAAATCAAAATTGAATATAAGCATTATATCGATATATACGATATGTCAGAATTCATATCGAGTTTTAAAAACTATATCGATATATTTAAAATATCGAGATATCGCCCACCCCTAACTGATTCCACTGAAAAATGAAAAATAATAATGGATTCCAAATATTATTGCAGTCCATATCCTGTTTGGACTCATAAACTGATGAAAAAAGACTCTTTACCGGCCGTTTTGTAGTTACTTGAGGGATTAATAACAGATACATAACACATATGGCTCTATTTTGCCTTATTTTATTTTAAGAAAATAAATCCAGTTTTTAGTCGCGTATACCATCATGTATTGGTAGATACTAAGACCCCGTCCACATTACTGTGTATTGGAGTGGTTTTGGTTGTGGATGCAGTGTTTGTTCACACTAATCCGATTGAAAACGGCTCCAGAGGTGGAACGATCTGGTGTCTCCAGCTCCCACGAATTTATCTGAGTACAGATCTGATCCAGCACTGTGTGGACGCCTGAAAACACTGATACTCTGATGTAGGTCTGTGCGCCGCGAAGTAATTTACCGCCAAAAGAATATATGTCCATTCATATAAACGTGTGTCTGTGTGTACGACCTGCAGACGTATAATCTCTGAAAAGTTTCACATGAACCATCTCCAACACGACAGAAACACAGAACAGACTCACCATCAGCAGAACACCCCTCTGTCACAGAAAGAACACTCATATTCCACTGAGTCGTGTCCTTTAGTCCGACAGAAGCTGAACTGTGTCAACGCACAATAGTGAGCTGTTTTTTGAGCGCTTAGTTTATGCAAATGAGTCGTGTGGTTTTAAGTTTTGTTTCTGTAAATCATAAACAAATATGCTCAAAGTTGTGTGGACAGGGAAGGATTCTGGACACAGAAACAACGTGTCTGGATGTAAATCATTTCTGATACGGTGATGCGGTGGTTCGTTTCAGTGTAAACGTAGTCTAAGATGCATCAGAATTGGTATCGGAACTAAAAAAAACTGGATCAGTGCATTTCTAGAGCCCATCCCAGGCAAAGTTACAGAGGTGGCCCTGCTCTCAGTAAACGTAGATGTATTTTTCAATAATAAAAACACTTGTAACTGAACAAATGCAAGTTTAATGCTGTACTGTCAAACAAGGCCACATAAAGTATTAACATCTTTGTGGAAACCAGCACGTGGCAGATCTTCCATCAAAAGTTTATAGCGCACCTTAATATAATCGAAACTCACATAAAACCGTGTGTCATTCGTTCATTAGTTTTTCAATATAAAACCAAAAGAAAGAAAACGAAAAAAGCAACAGTTTTCTTCATTATTTATCTTCAAAACCAAAATGAAAAAACGGATAACGATTCGTTTTTTCAGTTTTCGATTTTGTGTTTAAATGAAAAATGGAAAAAATGGATTATGACCATTTCCGTTTATGTGACTTCCGTGACTGTGATGCTGGACTTTTGTGCCACATATGGACTGAACCAGGAATGATCCAGGCCCAGGACTGAGACCGGGACTGAGACCAAGACCAGACCGGGACCAGACTGGGACCAGACCAGAGGCTCAGAGCTCACAGCAGGGCCGGAGCTCGAAGCTGAGGCTCGGACCCTGCGGAGGCTCGGAGTCAAAGCTCGGAATCTGCTCTGGTCCCAGTCTGGTCTCAGTCTCCCGGTCTAGTCCCGGACCTGGATCAGTCCTGGTTCAGTCCATATGCGGCGCAAAATTCCGACACTGCAGTCACAGAAGTCATGTAAACCGTTTTTTCCATTCTTTATTTAAACACAAAAAAACGAAAACTGAAAAAACTAATCGTTATCCGTTTTTTCATTTTGGTTTTAGAGATAAATAATAAAGAAAACTGTTTTTTTTTTTTTTTCGTTTTCTTATTTTTGGTTTTATATTGAAAAACAAATAAACGAATGATACACGGATTCACATAAGACCCAGCTCTTTAACAGAGCATGAATTACAGTAAGAGGAGCAGAGCACTCAGTCTGTTTTGAGATTTGAACTCACAACCTCTTTGC
>NW_026571152.1:4052975-4205975 GCF_026225935.1 Boleophthalmus pectinirostris
GATAGTGAAAGCTGAGTGGACTTAGAGGGATTATGTGATACATGTTTCATTTGTGCAACGCAGCACATAATACAGACAGCTCCTTTAAAGCCCTGTGTTTCAGCTTGACCCCAGGGAGAGCTCCAATAATGCTCACACAAGGTTATGAGAATTAGGCCAAGACAAATGAGTGAAAGTACTTAAGTAAACGCACTGTTATTTAAAGGACCACTATAGTACTTGTCATCTGATGATTTCCATGGAGATGTTATTGCTTTGCCTACAGTGTTGGGAGGAACGCGTTATAAAAGTAACAAATTACTGTAATGCGTTGCTTTTTGCTGTAACGCACGGCATTAAAGCTTTTTTAACCTGGATTGAAGTGGTGGGTTTTTCTTCATACAAATTTGCTAAAATCACCGCAATATCAGCAGCTGACGCCCGATCGAGCCTTGCAGACGCCCTGTTCCACGGACTCGGGGTTCTTCTAGGGGCGGTCCTAGATTCCAAGTTCTAGTCCAAGATTAGTCCTGGTTTAGTCCTGGTTTAGACCTGGTTCGGTCCTGGTTCGGTTCTGGTTTAGTCCTGGTTTAGTCCTGGTCTAGTCCTGGTCTAGTCCTGGTTCGGTTCTGATTTAGTCCTGGTTCAGTCCAAGATTAGTCCTGGTCTAGTCCTGGTCTAGTCCTGGTCTAGTCCTGGTTTAGTCCTAGTTCGGTCCTGGTTCAGTCCTGGTTTAGTTCTGGTTCAGTCCTGGTTTAGTTCTGATTTAGTTCTGGTTTAGTCCTGGTTCAGTCCAGGTTCAGCTCTGATTCAGGTTTGGTTTAGTCCTAGTTTAGTCCTAGTTTAGATCTAGTTTATACCTAGTTTAGACCTGGTTTAGACCTGGTTTAGACCTGGTTTAGACCTGGTTCAGTTCTGGTTCAGTCTCGGTTCAGTCCATATATGGCACAAACGTTCAGCATCTTCTCAGTTATTTTGGTGAGAGTAACTTAAAAGTACTGCAATAGTCGTGTAATGTTTCACATTTGAAATACATTAATATTGTAATGTAACAAATGACTTTCAAATGACAGTAGTAAGTCATAAATAACACATTACAGTTTTAAAGTAACTTGCCCAACAGTGTTTGCCTAGAATGTTCCACAGTATGATGTTTAACTTCTCTATTCTTCTCTATTTCCACGCAACAACTGATGCAACCGGGCCATGTTGTAAGTTAGATCTACAGACACGTGACCACGCTCAAAGGAACAAGCCATGTTTTTAAAGGTATTTTTGAGCAATAAACTATAGACTATAAATCACACTTTTTTTCATGGTTTGGGTGTTTCCTGTGACTCTGGTGTGATTTATATATTAAAATGTTCACACTGAAGTGCTGAGAGGTTCTAGTCTTGTGTGTGAGTATCTGCTGCTCCTGTTCCTCCTGCACCACTGTCACTTCACTCTACTGCACATGTCTCCTGCAGAAAGAGCCTCTGTTCTGTCTGTATCATGTCAGTCGATAAAGACGACTGAGAAGACTGAACACAAATGCCCCCAAAATGAAAGTCAGATTTTGCAGATTACAAACTGCAGCTGAAATCTGCAGCTGAAAATGGAAATCGAGCAGCAGAAAGAAAGTTTGGAGTGAGGAGGATGCACCATGAAACTTTCCTGAAGTCACTGGATGGATGGACAAAGTCTGGACTTCAGTGACACTGAAAACATCCTGTCGGGATTCAGAAAGACCCCAACAATTCTAACTGGAACTGATGGTGAGTCTGATGACAGCGACACAGAAGAGGAAGCGGCGCTCTGTTTACCTCCAGAGGTTGAGGCCGAGTTGTTCAGAAGTGACACAGAGGATGAAGAATTGAATGGATTTAGTGATTTGGAGTGAGATGGAGAGTTTGGTAAACTTGTTCTTTTGTTTATGTTATAGTTTATCTAAAGAACTGTTCATATGTGACGTTAACAGTCTGTTGTTCTCTCTTCTATTCTTATTACTACAACTTGACTTTCAACATGGTCGGTTCCTGGTCTCTAATAAAATAAATTTCCCCCAAAAAGTGCGACTTATATATGTTTTTTTTTTTTTTTTCATTACACATTCTTGGGCAGGTGCGACTTATACTTCAGAGCCACTTATAGTCCGAAAAATACAGTATTTCAACACAATAACAGGAGGTGCATCTCCTCCAGTCCAAGTAAGAGTCAGGTTCATGGAGAGGCAAGCCTGCTCACAGTAAAGATGCATGTTATTGTGTCGTCCATGGCAAAGGAGAAATTCAATTTGTCAACTGGACAAATGTTTATTTAGGTTGAATCATTTCACAGCTTGTAAATACATGAATTTCTCCTTTACGATGCAAGTTATTCTACACTTTTTAAAACAGGTATGTCCAAACTATGGCCCAGGGGCCAAATGCGGCCCAAATTACCTTGCATCAATTTAAAAATATTTTTTTTTACTGCAAGTTTTTAAGTTTTTTGAAAATCTACCTTGATAAAGCTAATATTATATATATTATATCATATTTAGTGTGTGGTTTTAAGGATCTTAGCATGAATAAAAACTGATGGATCATTCTAACATGTTAAACATGCACATATTTCAGTTCTTTCCTGTACTCAGCATCAGTCTATGGCCCTCGATCAGCCCTCTGCTTCATCTGTGTTTAGATATGTGGCCCTTGATGAAAAAAGTTTGGACACCCCTGATTTAAAGTAAAAAAACAACAACAAAAAAACATCCAAAATGAAATAAAACATGCAATTTTTGTCTATATTTAGAGTAAAAAGTTACGCGGTGGTGCTTTAATCGTGTCTGTTTAATCCCTCAATCGTTTCTTTGTAAAAGAAAAGGAATTCTATCAACTGGAGAAAGGTTTGAGAGAATGTTTCATCACTCATCCTTGCAGCTTTTTACTCACTATTTATTTCTACTATTAAGTCATTACATAATTGCAGTAGCACCTCTTTGCACTCGTGGCTTTCATGCCGTTTTGTCTTAATTTTCTTGTTTATTTTTTGCTGTGTGAGTGAAGCAGGAGCAGCTGAAGCGAGTGGGAGTGAGTACAAATGTTCTCCAGACCAAGCGGCTTGACGAAGGCTTCACAAACACATTTTCTACATTATAGAAGCCGCTCGTTTATACAACGAACGGAGGATTCTGCCGTGAGTTTAATTTGGGTTATTACAATGAAAAAGGTGGTGTGAGAAAGTTAATACGTGTGAACCCTTTATATCAAGAGGGGAATTGAGAGAGAATGGATGTTGCAATGAAGCCGTTCAGAGTTCAGTGCTGAGTAGCTGAAGTGTCTGTAAATGTGATAAAAGAGAATTATTTATCCAGCCAGAAAGAAACGAGCTCACAAATGTAAGAAAATGGACGCTTGAGAGCAGATCTTAGTACAGAAAAAAATGGTCTATAGCTTTGGACATAAAAGCTCTGATTTATACGAGTGAGGGAAACGTTATCTTGAACTTAATACATCATTTAGGATTCATTTAGAACTCTGCTCATTCATCAAAACAACTTATAATCACTCGATTGACAACAAAGCACTATTTAAGTCCACCTAAAGCACGGCTACTTCTGCTCAAATCTATGCATTTATTGTTAAATATTATAATCAAATAGTAACAAAGTCACGGCTACAATTTACAGATGGAAAGTTGCCTACGTAGACACAGTGTTGGGGAGTAACAGATTACATGTACCGGAGTTACGTAATCAGAGTACAAATTATGAGTAACTGTATTCAGTTCTGTATTCTGTATTCAGTTACTTTGTTGAAATAAATGGATTACACGGGGGTATTTTCCTGTTTTCACATGTTATTTTAAATTTTTTCCCAGTAATTCCACTCATTCCCGGAAACTAAACCAGGTCTAAAACCAGGACTAAATTCAGGTCTAAACCAGGTCTAAACCAGGTCTATAACCAGGACAAAACAGGGCTAAACTAGATCTAAACTAGATCTAAACCAGGTCTAAACCAGGTCTAAAACAACGACTAAACCAGGACTAAACCAGGACTATACCAGGACTAAAACAGGACTAAAAGCAGGTCTAAACTAGATCTAAAATAGATCTAAACCAGGTCTAAAACCCACGACTAAACCAGGACTAAACCATGCTGGGCGGACGTGTCTCCTCCTCTTCTATCAATAATATTTTTAATGCGGTTAAGGAAAGTCTGGGCTTTTTATTTATTTTTTTTAACAGACAAAACATCTTGTTATGATTTCCTCGTCTTTGCTTCTCTACAGTAAATCAAGTAATTCAAAGTTACATTACTCACTTTAAGTACCTTAATGGATTACGTTACAAACTACATTTTGGTGTGTGTAATCTGTAATCTGTAGGGGAATACATTTTAAAAGTCACCTTCCCAACACTACATATATTGTATTTTTTGGATTATATGGCACAATATCAATATGTTGAATCAATCAATGTTAAATCTTCTCGTCTATTTTCATACAGAAGTTTGACTGGATTATAAGGCACATTAAGAGAAACAAACAGTCGACACTTAAGACTGATCCTCACATCGAGGTGTAATTCGCCCGGTGTTGTCTCTCTGTCTTGGTGAATGTGGATTATGAATGTGAACGTGGCTGGATCATTTAATTTAGTTTTTTTTATTCCTTACGAGGACGACTCAAATATACATTGAGTAATAATGTGTTTAATTCAGCTTTGTCACATGTGTTTACGTTTTACAGAAATAAAACTTAAAACCACATGACTCATTTGCATAAACTATAAACTCTGGAAAAAAAAAAAAAAACAGCTCGCTCGCTGTGCGCTGATGTGGTTCAGTTTCTCTCGGACTAAAGGAGACGACTCAGAGGAATATGTGTGTTCTTTCTGTGTCGTACCAAAACACTTTGACAGATTATTGAGCGTTGTGTACCACATAAAATCAGTTCAAGGTCAGTAACACAACCAGAATGAATACATAAGGTGCACACTGGCGATTGTGGGGAAAATTAAAGGATTTTAAGTGCGCCTTAGTGTCTGAAAAATACTGTACTTTATTGCATGTTTTGTATTTTGCTAAACCAAAATCCAATAATGGTCCTGGTTTAGACCTGGTTTAGACCTGGTTTTAGACCTGGTTTAGACCTGGTTTAGACCGGGTTTTAGACCTGGTTTAGTCCTGGTTTACTCTTGGTTTAGACCTGGTTTAGACCTGGTTTAGACCTGGTTTAGACCTGGTTTAGACCTGGTTTAGACCTGGTTTAGACCGGGTTTAGACCGGGTTTTAGACCTGGTTTAGTCCTGGTTTACTCTTGGTTTAGACCTGGTTTAGACCTGGTTTAGACCGGGTTTAGACCGGGTTTAGACCGGGTTTTAGACCTGGTTTAGTCCTGGTTTAGTCTTGGTTTAGACCTGGTTTAGACATGGTTTGGACCTGGTTTGGACCTGGTTTAGACCGGGTTTAGACCGGGTTTTAGACTTGGTTTAGACCTGGTTTAGGCCTGGTTTAGACTGGGTTTAGACCGGGTTTTAGACCTGGTTTAGACCGGGTTTTAGACCTGTTTTAGACCTGGCTTAGACCTGGTTTAGACCTGGTTCAGTGTCCGGCAATGAAAGGAATTACCGAAAAAAAAAAGAAAAGGGGCATAGCCCAAAATGTGAAAACAGGAAAATCCCTCTGTGTAATCCATTTATTTCAAAAAAGTAACTGTAATCTATTTACCACTCACTGAAACAGTAACTGTAACTGTTACTTTTACTCTTTACTGCTTTATTACGTAACTCTGGTACATGTAATCTGTTACTCCCCAACACTGCTTATATGGTGAAGTCTTTTGAACTACTTGAGTCATTTCCTAACAAACTGAGAGTTCTTCAGTAAAACCGTTGTATCAGTCGCGTTATTGCTGCTCTTGAAGCGTTCTAAAAAAAGTAGCATAATGCAGTGTCTTTTAAATCAGACGTTCCAAACCGAAGTGCGCCTTGATGTGCTGAGTGGAGGCTCTTGTGGGTGTGACGTGGCCATCTGTGTTTTGAAGGAGCTGTGAATAATTGATTGGTCCATGTTTATGCAGGAGGACGGACATCTCCTCTGCACAGACCTGCTAGCTGTAGCTTAGCAACACTGGGCATCAGCCGGCCCCCCGCGGAGGCGTGATGTCCGCTCGGAGTCTGCTGTAGGAGGGGCTTCCACTTGTCTCCTTGTTGTTTTGGATTACGATGTACGTACAGTGTTGGGAAGGTGACTTTTAAAATGTATTGTGTGTACAGATTACAGATTACATACCTCAAAATGTAGTTTGTAACAGAATCCATTAAATTACTTAAAGTGAGTAATGTAATCTGAATACTTTGGATTACTTGATATTGTCATGGTTTTTAAAACGACATGAATGTACCAACCACATCCTGAAAATTCTTGTTTGTTCTCTTCAAATTGTCTGTTGAGCCCAAGTCTCCATGAACAGACTTTTGTTTTACTGTAGAGAAACAAAGACGAGGATCTGAACATAAGATGTTTTATCTGCTAAAAGAAAATAAAAAGCCCAGTCTGTCCTTAACCATTTAAAAAATATTATTGATAGAGAAATGATTTTCATATGAAATCACTGTTGCCTTCAGTTATGTCCACCCTAATGTTAGTGTCATATTGTTTATAAAAAAAATAAATAAAATAAATAAATCACTTTCAATACAAACAGAAAGGCACCAGCCCAGTAAAAATCAGTAATATTTGATGTTTTTACTCAAAATGATGCAGAATCAGATTCTTAACAACGACAATTATTAACGACCTGGTCCACTGTGTGACTGATGCCACCAACATTAACAAGACGTTTACGTGGCTTTTACTGCCGCATTCTGTTTCCAACAATAAGTGGAATTATTGAAATAAAACTAAGAAAAACGTGAAAATAGGAAAATCTCGCCATGTAATCCATTTATTTTAACAAAGTAACTGTAATCCAATTACCACTCATGGAAACAGTAACTGTAACTGAATACAGTTACTCATAATTTGTACTGATTATGTAACTCCAGTACATGTAATCTGTTACTCCCCAACACTGTGTACATGTGCTTTACCAGTGTTGGGGAGTAACAGATTACATGTACCAGAGTTACATAATCAGAGTACAAATTATGAGTAACTGTATTCAGTTACAGTTACTGTTTCAGTGAGTGGTAATTGGATTACAGTTACTTTGTTGAAATAAATGGATTACATGGCGGGATTTTCCGGTTTTCACATTTTGGACTAAACCAGGTCTAAACAATATGACACTAACAGTAGAGTGAACATAATTTAAAGCAGCAGTGATCTCATATACAAATCATTTCTCTATCAATAATATTTTTTATATGCTTAAGTAAAGACTGGGTTTTTTATTTTCTTTTAACAGACAATTATGTTATTATTTCCTGGTCTTTGCTTTTCTACAGCAAACAGTGGCTTATTCATGGAGACTTGGGCTCAACAGACAATTTGAAGACAACAAGAATTTTCAGGACGTGGTTGGTATGTCCATGTAGTTTTAAAAAGCATAACAATATCAAGTAATCCAAAGTAATCAGATTACGTTACTCACTTTAAGTACCTTAATGGATTCCATTACAAACTACATTTTGGGGTATGTAAACTGTAATCTGTAAGGGAATACATTTTAAAAGTCACCTTCCCAACACTGTGCTTTACAAAGTGCGTAGTTTGGTTCAGTGCGTCTGTAATCGTAGAGTTTTGGCCGGGGCCCGTCTCCAGTTCTTGAGCTGCGTCGAGTCTGAGTCAGATATTCATTATGCATTGTTTGATTTGAAGTGCTGCCCTCATTTTGAGCTCGGGTACAACACTTTGGTTGACCGGAACTGTATTTATCCATTTATTTAACCTTTCTTTCTTTATTCGCGTTAGAGCGTTCATGTGTGATTTATGATGTTTTAGGTTTAGGCAGGAGGAAAACTGTGGCCCCTGTATCACTATAGAAACCCACTTTGTGCATAAAGGCTCCATGTTTTATTTATTATTAATCTTTCTTATTTAAATTTGCTCTGGGCTGTTTTGATGCTGTTTACAAGTGTTTGTGTTGATGATCTCCCAGTGCACGAGGATGAGGAGAGGGTGAAGAGGACGAAGAGGAGGTAGAGGAGACAGATGAGGAAGAAGGGTCAGAGGAAGCACTGGGGTCAGAGGAAGCAGATGAGGAAGAAGGGTCAGAAAAATACAGAAGGGTCAGAGGAAGCAGAGGAGGCAGGGGGGTCAGAGGAACTAGAGGAGGCAGACGGATCAGAAAAGGCAGAAGGGTCAGAGGAGGGGATGCAGAGGGGTCAGAGGAAGCAGAGGGGTCAGAAGAGAAAGAGGGGTCAGAGGACACAGACGAGGAAGAAGGGTCAGAAAAATGCAGAAGGGTCAGAAAAATGCAGAGGAGGCAGAGGATGTCAGAGGAAGCAGAGGGGGGTTAGAGGAAGCGGAGGAGGCAGAAGGGTCAGAGGATGTCGAGGGGTCAGAAGGGTCAGAGGAAGCAGAGGGGTCAGAGGAGACAGAGGGGTCATAGGAAGTATTGGGGTCAGAGGAAGCAGAGGAGGCAGACAGGTCAGAAAAGGCAGAAGGGTCAGAGGACGCAAAGGGGGTCAGAGGACGCAGAGGGGTCAGACGAAGCAAAGGAGGCAGAGGGGTCAGAAAGGGCAGAGGGGTCAAAGGAAGCACTGGGGTCAGAGGAAGCAGAGGAGGTAGAAGCGTCAGAAAAGACAGAAGGGTCAGAGGAAGCAGAGGGGTCAGAAGAGGGAGAGGGGTCAGAGGACACAGAGGAGGTAGAAGGGTCAAAGGAAGCAGATGAGGCAAACAGGTCAGAAAAAGCAGAAGGGTCAGAGGACGCAAAGGGGGTCAGAGGAGGTAGAAGCGTCAGAAAAGGCAGAAGGGTCAGAGGAGAGGAGGCAGAGGGGTCAGAGGAGACAGAGGTGTCAGAGGGGTCACTCACGTTGGCACTCTCTGCAGCAGGCGCCCTTGACGTAGGCTGCCACGGTGCCCCCCGGACACTGAGGGGGAGGACAGGAGATGGCCTCACACTGAACTGTGCCGTTCTGAGAAAACAAAAACAAAAAACAAATACAAAAAAACATTAGATCAGATTTACAATTCATTTACTTTAAATACAACAACAAAATAATCTGAATTTTTTCACAATAATGGAGCTTGTGAATTACTGTAAAAACACTTGTCACAGGACAGAAGTGCAGTTTTTTCTATTTATTAAACTGTATTTTCTGTAGGGAAATTGACAACACTTGAGCACAGAGATGTAACAATATCCAAATCTCTCAATACGATATTTTCACGATATTATGTAAGCTAACTAAAATTGTGAATATGCTTCTTTTCTCTCATAATCTAAATAATTAAGAGTTAAAAGTTCTTTATAATCATTATGAAAACATGTAGACTGGACTGAAACAGAGCAAAGGATCATGGTCTATGTAGTTCCCTCAGTTTTTTTTTAGCTGTTGCACCATAACAATGAATTTAAACAAAGAGGCTTCAAATTTGATAGATTGTGATGGTCCATGATATTATTGTGAGACTTTTGACAATATAATATCATGATATTTCAGTTATTGTTACATTGAGCATGATTTTCATTAGTGACTAGACCCAAGATCTCAGTGTATTACAACAAAAAATTTTATTTAAGCAATATTATTTTTACAAATATATAAATATATATCAAATAATAACACTGCTCTGGTAGAATCAGGTCTGCCTGAAGAAAACATTTGATAATAACTAGTTTTGTAATGAGAAAACAATATGATTATATTAAATTTTTTGTGATTGAATGAATTCAGTTAAATTAATACAAAAAATGCACATCTTCCCTGCATTTACTGGTCAAACAATGTAAAAAAAAAAAAAAAAAAAAGACTCAACCAAGACCAACCCCTTTTAACCATTCACTTAAAAAAAAAGCAATTTTCTGTAAAATTGAAAACTCGTGATATATTAATGTACTTGTGATACCAATATCTATATTTTTATATCGTATATTGTGCAGCCTTCTTTATAATCTCTTTTTCCATAGCAACCTGTTCATCTAATCCATCTAATCCACATGCCTGGTGTGTCTCCATGCATTAACTAATTAACATGGCTTCCACAGATGAAACGTTCAGTGACAGAAACATCTTTCAACCTGCTCCACATAATTGATAACATCTTAATGCACGACCTTTGCATTTTAAAGGGCACCGCTAATTAGCACGCATAAGGTAAGCCACACATTTCGATCAAATGCTTTAATTACATATCCTAGCACTGGCACCAGGCGTGCCCCAGCCACGAGAGCTGCTCTCATTGGACGAGTGGGCAAAATGAATTTGTGACGATAATTATCCACTGTCAGGAACAATTAGGTGTGGTGCTCTGAGAAATGACACTACCATATTTTTGCGTTTGGGGTAGTGAACCGTTGAGGCATCAGATTGGCTGGTCTAAAAGGGCGTCTCCGCATGACTGAATCTTATATGTTTTAAATCCGGATAGACTGACAACTGTGAAATGCATTTATAAAGTACAAGTCCAAATGTTAATACTGCTTTTTGGCAATTATGCTTGGTTTGAATAAGCTGAAAGTAGACTCGTGGGAGAAGCAAGCGTTACTAAGCACGACTGTTGATGTGTCTAATCCACAGCCTCTGAGTACGGTATATTTGGACAAAGTGCAGATTTTCACTAGAAACCTATTACAACAATACTGGACTGACGAGTGTAAAATCCCACAGTCGTCAGGTAGAATCCATGGCAAAAGGACAAATTCTATTTGTCAACTGGACAAATTGTCAAACTAAAGAATCACTGATGAAATGTACTTGTACTCTATGTACTCTATGTCTAATGTACTCTATGACAATGACATGACATGGTAAAGTACATGGGGAAGAAGCTGTGCTCCAGACCAGAACTAGTAATTATACACATTTATACAAATTCTGATAATAAAATATGCAAATGATATTGATAAAAAAAACAAAAACAAAAAAGACTTTCTTATATCCATCTTGTTTGTAAAGAGCAATCTGGAATTCATCCTGCGGTGCAGGGTAACAACCCCTCACTAAACTACTTTACATGTGGACAACAGTTTAGACAAGAAATATTTTTTAGTTCCAGTTTAGTCTAAAATTGAGTCTTGTTTGAAGGTCATCGTTTTAACTGCTTTAAAAACTGTCACGACTGAAGCTGTTTTGTTGTTATTCTGATGACACATTGTGGGTCTGTTATAAATCTGGTAACTGGACGTGCGCACTCTGTTTGTGCTCAGGTCATTTGCTTAAGAACCTCAATATATGTCCATGTTACGGCTCCAGGCCTTAATTTGTAATTTATTTAGTGATTCCTGTTGTGGGAGCCCTGACTCGTGATTGGTGGGGCGTGTCTACACCCACCTCACCTGCACCCACCTCCCCCTATTTAAGAAGATTACCTGCACCTGATCAGGGCTGCTGGCCTTGGTGGCCAGTCTGCCATTTTGTGTCCGTGTGTGTAGTTTAGTTTAGTTCTGTTTTGTGCCTTTTTTCATTTGGTCACTCGATTCTGTTTGTGGGTTTATATGGTTTAATTTGGGGAACTTATGTTTTGGTTTAGTGTGTGTCCCTTTGTTAACCACTTGTTTTGTGTAAGTGACCCCTTTTTGTGGCACAAAACTCAGTTTATTCTGTTGTTCTGTTTCTTAGTTTAGGTTATTTTCTGTATGTTTTAGTCTTTTACACCCCTGTTAACTGAACATTATTTAATTTATTCCATTTTATATCTTGGTTTTATTTTTGTTCCTTCCCTGTCCCTAGCAGCGCTGGGTCGTAACAGTCCAATACACAATGCTTTTTTTATTAGTGAATAAATCAACATTGCATTTACTTAATGTTCATGAAATATTGAAGAAAAACCTACACTGTTAAATGGAGTGTAAAATTGTCATGCAAACATGCACTTCCTTTTCACACATGTATTAAAGATGGATACATTTCTTTCACTTCATTACATTCCACAGACAAACACAATAGTACGAGTTAGTAACAGTAACAGAGAAGACATATTATCAGGCTTATTCGTATAGTGCAAAATGAAATGTATTTATTCATTTGAATTCAGATCAAATACTCTCAAGTCTGTGGAGGCTGTGGGTTTGTCTGCATTTTTGAGAAGCACTGGATTAGATATTGAAGACTTACTGAGCATGTGCAGTTCCTACATCCATCGGTCCAGCTCTCGTCCTCTCTGTAGACCACGCCCTTCACACTGCATGTGCGCTCACAGTAACAGCCGTCCAGTCCATTCATCTTCTCCTCAGCCCGGGACAACTGCTCACAACAAAACATGAGGTAAGACAAAGAACAATTCAAAGAACAAAAGAGCAACAAAGAAGTGATGTCATCTGATGTCCACGAGGCCCGGCTGTGTTTCAGAAAGGTGTTTCACACTTCACGGTTTGGCCCTGTTTGAGCCCGGTTCAGATTAAGTCCCGTTCTAGTCCAGGTTTAGGTCTGGATTGTTACAGTTTTGGCGGGGTCCATGTGCAAGTGTGAACACACCCTAAAATAATAAGGTACACATGTAAAGAAAGTGTGCTTATTCATATATGACTTTTATGCGCCATATCAGTCCTCAGTCCTCAATACTCAGTTCTCAACAGGAGGCAAAAGTGGGTAGAGCTAAAGATAGGAGTAAACAAAACAGCCAGCCGTTCTGCAGGGTTCCCACTCTTTTTCGCTGACAAAATTTCAGATGTTTTCCATGACTTTTTCATGACCTGAAGTGAATTTTCCATGACTTTACTGCACCTACATGTGTAGAATTGATCAGACTTTTAGGTCTAAATATGAAATGTGAAATCTTTCCACTCACTTTATGGTTTGGGATTATAGTTTTTAACATTAAAAATCCTGTCAGTGCATTTACTGTTGTCTCTTTGAAACAAAAGGAGCAGACGTTCAGAAATAATCAGAATAGTCTCATGAGAACTTAACAGAACGCTGGAGTTGGTTGAAAGACATAGTAAAATTCCAGGTCTTTTCCAGGATTTCCATGACTGTGGGAACACTGTCTGCCACAGTGTGTGCTACAACTGAAATGAAGTTTGAAATAAAAATGAGATTTGTTTAAGATGAATCACCAGCTATAACTTTGCTCACATCCACCAGTACCCGATTTTGTTTGAAGAAAGTCAATTGTAAAATAAATAAGCCACCTACATATTATTGAACTGTAATAAAGCAAATTAAAAAGTAAAAATACTGTATATATAACCGTATTTTAGATACTGTAGTATGTAAATACATGTACATTACTGTAACTGTCTAAATCAGGGGTGCTCAATACATCGATCGCAATCTACCAGTCGATCGCCAAGGTCGTGTGGGTGGATCACCGTGTCTCGCCTCAGACTCGTGTTTGGACTCAGTCTTGTCTCTCACTCAAGGTCTGACACTCAACAAGTGTGATCATATTTCATTACGGCCGCTGCTGTTGGTAATAAACTTGTAGCGGGTGCAGGAGTGTGTGGGGCGTCTCAGTGCAGCCTGTGCGCTCATTTGAAACCCGCGGAGACTCTACGGCGCATCACAAACACACACGCTCCCTATGCACGGCTCGTCTGCGACAGCGTGTGCCCTCGTGTACCAGCGTGCATCACAGGGCAGGTTCAACTTCCTAAACATCCTACCTGTCCATCTGCCTCACGTCAGCACGCCGCCCCTCGCCTTTTCACGCTCTCGCTCCTTCCTGCGTACAGCCAACACAAGCCCCTCCCACAGTGCGGCTGATTAGAAGAACAAGACCAAACGTGAAGCAAAAACCAGTCTAAATTTGTGTTCCAGTGTTGGCACACAAAGCAGGTCTACAGCATAGAGCGGATCTACAGAACAGACCTACTGCCACATTTGGCTGAAGTTTGTCTAACAAAAGTGACAAATGCATCTGTGTTTGTCACGATGTGCGTTTGGTTTGGTAAATGTGCAGAGGCTGGTAAATATCACTGCAAAACCAGAAAAGAATGTAACTCCAGTTTGGAACTTTAAAAAACAGGTTTAAAAATCTTCCTTCACTTTTTTCACAGTTTTGTGTAAAGTGCCAGAGGAAGTTCTCTTAAAGAAGAGGTTCTCAAACTGTGGGTGAGGGTCCAAAAAAGGGGCACAGAGTGTTTCAGTGCAGTTTGCTTGGCTTTGTATTAGGTAGATCATTATGACTTGGTCATTTTGTAAGTAGCTCACATGCTGAAAAAGTGTGAACACCCCTGGTCTAAATCACAAACAAAACATACACGGTTACTCAATTTTGTCTTTGCACGACTTCTTATTTTTGGCTCATGACACAAAGGCGGAGTTCAGGAACTGACAAATAAGGGTCAATTTTGAGCTCAAGATATTTAGTCACATGATAAAGGAAGTCTCAAATACAAAACAAAGGACATGAACTCATTTTTGACCAAACACAATGTTGTGGCACTGTGCCTTTTGTAGTGCCCAATACAGCCCTGTTGTTTGGCTTTATATCTGGGTTTCACGTGACGTCACAGGGCTACGTTTGTCAGCACACAAAATCAGATGGAGGGCAGGAAGTGAACAGACTGGAGGAAAATGCCGATGTGTTGTGTAGTTTACGGCTGTGCCAATCGTTCTAACCGAGAGACGGAAAAGCGATTTTTATTTTTTAATTTTTTTAGAGTACCGAATATAGTCGTCCACAAAGGTCAGAAATGGGAAAAGCCGACAGAACAACGCCGTAAAAAGTGGATTACAAACCTGTCTGCGGTCGGGAGGAGCAGAATTCGCTAATGCTCATGTCTGCAGTGAACACTTCATCAAAGGTTTGTTACAAAGCTACATTGTTTTTTGTGGTTTACCTAAACATAAACGAATCATTAACGACTAACGGCGAACGACGTTTGTTGACATTAAATAGTTCAGATCGAGGTCACTGCCGATACACTGGAGTTTTTAACATTAACAGTCTTTACACATAAAATAAGAGAAACACTCACCCCGGCAAAGACCAAACCATAATCATCATTTAGGCCACAGGCGTCAAAGATAAGGCCCGGGGGCCAGATCCGGCCCTTCAAGACCTTTAATCTGGCCCTCGGCTGGTTTTCTACTAAAATATTTTAATTATATTTCTTATTAAAATCTTGGTAATTTCCTGTGTTGTTTATCACAGCAGCATCTCCAGTGTCTCTGTACGTGGCCCCTCCCACCAGAGCAGCACAAATGAAGACTTGTCTCTTAAAGGACGATCGATTTGACTGTTCACTGTGACACCTTCATCAGAAAAATGTCAAAAATGAGAAAAGTGGAGCCGAGTGCAGGATTTTCCAAGAAAAATTAATTTATTCCTATTTGCAGACAAGTTAATGTTAAAACTGTGTTGAAATTGTATTTTGTAAGTTTCAGGTTGTTCATAATATTATAATTAGTAAAAAAAAAGAGTTCATCAATTAAAAAAAGATTTCTCTAATAGATTTGCGTTTCTCTGCACAAATATTTGAACTTATTGTCATTTTTGGGGTTTATATGACATGAGTTTTCTGATCCGGCCCCTTTGGGATCAAAGTAGGTTGGATACGGCCCCCGGACCAAAATGAGTTTGACACCCGTGATTTAGGCGTTTTGGACTAAGGTTGAGGACCCATCCACTGACAAAAAAAGTTCTATGCCTCCAAACTTTTGTACTTTGCCTTCATCTGTTGTCTGTTGTAGAACTAAATAGTTTGTGATCTCCTCTGCCTCGATTGTCAACAAATCTTTTACTTCGGTTGAAAATTCTCTCATTTTCAATAAGATCAGGGTCACGCCCAATATATTTGTCGACTAACTGCTCGTACTTCTGCCTTGCTACTGGCTCTAAATCCTTACAATAAGAACTCTTCTCCATATCTGTGTTGTCCAGAGCCGTGTTTGTCGTGTTTGTCTTCACTTCCTGCCCTCCACCTGAAATTCACGCATCATCGTGATCACGTGACTGAAACCCTCCTATTGATAGTCTGAAGCTCACACAAACGCATCCTTCACTGGTAAATCACTACTATCTCAATGACACAATGAAAGCACATTACCGGCGTGGCATTACGTGTGCAGAGAAAGACGTAACACTAACAGTGGATAGTGTTAACAGATCTGCAAACGTGACGTGAATTTTAATGAGCATTTAGGAGCGGATACAGAAGACTATGGCATAATCTGCTGTTGTAAGCAATCCCCCACACTGGTAATTACTGATCCCATTTCAGATAGGGAGTATGTACACTGCAAAATCTATACGCGCGATATCTGACATGGGTTTAAATGGCTTCAATCTGGAATTTTAATCTCCATTTCTCCATTTTTATTTTATTTTTTTGCACGATTCATTGTTTCTGTGACATCAAAAAGACCGGCGCAATTAATCACATTTGAATCTTGATTACAATGATTGTCGCAGTAAATTATAAAATTGGCATAACAATAAAAAAAGACAGTTGCATTCTGTTCGAGCTGATACGAGCGCTTGTTCTGCCCCTCCAAAACCCGGAGCGCTTCTGTGGTCTCATTTACATAGGCTTTTAAAAACATGACTCACGCACATTACTCACACCACATTTTAATAAGTCTTTTCTTCAACCAACAACAATAACAGGTTTTCAAATACAACCCAGTAAACTGTGAAAGCGGCTCAAACCTGACGTTTTCACAC
The DNA here is from genome assembly GCF_026225935.1 of Boleophthalmus pectinirostris. Lineage (NCBI taxonomy): Eukaryota > Metazoa > Chordata > Actinopteri > Gobiiformes > Gobiidae > Boleophthalmus > Boleophthalmus pectinirostris. The sequence goes on from NW_026571152.1 coordinate 4,069,639, forward strand.
ACGCTCGTCTGAAATATCCAAAATTCTGCAAATGTAATTTTCTTTTACCTCATTGGCCGGTAAATCTGCTTAAAAATAAGTTGGAATAAGTCCACGGGAACTGGAGAAACGGTCATTATAGTTGTACGTTTTTATTGCAAATGGACCAGAGACAGATTTGACTTTCTTTGTATAGACTTGGACTGAAATGAACCAATCTACGGAGAGCGTGTAATAACTGTGCCACCAAGAGAAACGGCATGACTGAGTAAATGAATGAATGAATAAATAAAGAGTAAAATATGCAAATAGGCTCATTAGAGGATACACTTTAATACTGCTCAAATTAAGATCATTTTAAATTCAAGTCATTTTAAACTTGTATCATTTTTTACACTGAAAGCACATTAGTATTGAGACTTTGCAGCTGATTTCGTCAATATTCCTTGACAGTGTGACGCTAACTGTAAGCACTGTTCTGTCTGAAGCTCTGTTACTCAAGTTAGATTTTCATCTGAGTTTTTTAAATTTGAAAACAATCAGACCCGAAATAGATGACTTAGCTGGAAGTACAACACGTGCGCTGATTTGCGTCGCTCTCATTACATTACATTACAGTCACAAGGTGGAGAGCATTAAATTATTTTCAGTTAGGCTTCGTTCAGACCAGGGATGGGCATGATTAATCGATTAATCGATAATTGATTATTAAGAATTTCATCGATTACATTAATTTTAATCGACAAACCGAATGTATGTTGCTGTGTGTAGTGTGACCAAACAGGTGTGTACATGTGTCTCTGCATCAGAAGGAGCGAGACACAAACAGTGGGTCAGTCTGCAACGTACCGAAGCACAAATGTGTATTTAACAATGACTTGTACAAGAAATTCCACACTTTCCGTTGTGTTCGGGACAAGTGTGAGTCCATGTGCACAGTGTATAAAGCAGGAACATACGTTTCGGTGTCCAGTGGGAAAATGTTTTACCAGGTGAGAGTCGCGCAATGTGGATGACGAGTCCCCACCTCCCTCCCCCCGTACGCTGTCCTGGTTTTGACAAAGGCAAATCTGGTCACACTAACCTGTATTCACCTGAGTCATGTCTTTTAATCCAACAGAAACTGACCACATCAGCGACACAAGAGCTGGAGTTTTATCTTCGCTGAGTTTATGCAAATTAGCGATGCAGTTTTAAGTTTCGTTTCTGTGAGAGTTGAACAAAACTGAATTAAACACATTATAATCTGTCTATAATCTAATGTGGCTCGAGAGTGGTTAAGGTTTATATGTCGTAAAGTTGAATTTATTTATGCAGATTAGTAGTGCAGATAGTAATAATGATGATCATTTTAATATAAAAACATTAATGATTAATCGATAATCCATCGTTAATTCTTCCGATGATCGATTAAGAAAATTTCATCGAATGCCCATCCCTAGTTCAGACTGCAGGGAAATCCGATGTCTTTGCGAAGTCGTTCACATTTTCAGTTAAATGTGACTTGTATGTGATCTCCAGTGTGAACACTAAACGGTCCAAAAGTGTCCCGCACGTGCACTGGAAACACGACGACGTCAACCGCAGTGAGCGTGCTCTGTGTTTACGGAAGTTGTGTCTTGAACATGGACACAGCATTGAGCACATGGAGATTTTAAAGTTCCTCTCGTACCGGAGCCAGAACATGAACAACTTACTTGTTTTAAGGAGGAGATTGAGAAGGAGAAGGACGAGGTTTTTGGCAGTGGTGTTTTGTGGGACAGCGGCAGCGACGTCCGTTGAAAGGAACGTGTGGATGCGGAGACGTAGCCAAGAGTGGTGGGATAACGATGTGCTTCGATCAGTGGCACAGAGTTCATTAACAATTTTCGCATAACGAGAAGAACGTTTGTGTACATTTGTGTCTTGTTGATAACGTGTAGGTGGATGAATGCTCTTTGGCCGTTCAGACTGAAGTCACATGACAAAAGATCAGATATGTATGGGTTTTAGGAGCACATATCCAAGTGTCCTGGGTCACACATGAAAAAATCAGATTTGTGTGGTTCAGACTGTCATTAAAAGATCAGATACAGGTCACATAGGGGCCAAAAAATCTGATTTGGGTCACTTCAGGCTGCAGTCTGAACATAGCCTTCGACACACTCTAAACTTCTAAACGGGTCCATGAATGATCACAGGCTCCTGAAAAAGCGTTGTTTACCTACAAAAACACTGTCATATACTGTAATTTCTGGACTAGAAGCCGCTACTTTTTTCTCACACTTTGAACCTTATGGCTGGTAAAATGATGAGGCGAGTATAGAGTGTAGAAAGAGCCACTGTCTGTTAACATGAAGTTGCAACAGTAGCTTGCGCTGTTGTCAGCACTAGTTAACAGTTTATATGTATGATAAAATAAATTATGATGCTAAATGAACATTAGTGAGGGGGATATGTCTTAATGACCCGTCTGTGTTAAATGACCCATCTGTGTTAAATGCAGGTATGCGTAAATGATGAGAAGAAACATGTCAAACTTCAGTAGCCAGACATCTACTCATACCTGATCCATACAACTAGCCCCGCCCCGGGAGAGCCTGACCCTGCATTCATTTATCCTTCCGAATAATTTTCCAAGGAAGTTGCCTGGTGACACGCGTGACACACCCCTTTTACTGGGACTGTGCGGCTCGGACCTCGGTGGCGGAAAAAGTTGACCGAGCAAGGATTCCGAGTCAGAATCCAAGACGACTGCACCCACTGCGCCGACTGTGACGTGTAAATATGAACTGTTTTCATTCTGTTTGGACATAACTATTTCAGTTACTCTTATTACTGCAGTATCTTACCGCGTCTGTATCACTGTCTGTGGGTTTGGGAGTCGGTGTTGTGGTGAGGCCAATATTGAACAAATACTTGATTTAACGGGCAATAACGTCCTTGAGGTTGTAACAGAAGAGAAATCATAACATAAAATGGGAACACTTTATAATAACTACACCTTACTTAGCCTTAATAAAGCATGAACAAAGACTTAATTAATAATGAACAAAGATTTAATTAATAATGATGCACTCTTAGTAAATGCTTAATAAAGCATAATTTTTCTTCACTTTAGAAAAGTTCTCAGAAAGACTTAACTAACAGATAACAGCTGCCTGAATGATCATTGCATTGCATTATTAGTAAATCATTCTCTCATAGTTTACTAATGATTAATAAATGCTCAAATGGTTAGTTCATGAGTAATTAAGTATGAAATAATTATGAGTAACTATTTACATCACAGGCAAATTAAGTGCAAGTGCTAATTAAGGTAGTAATTAAGTAGTTACTAAGCGTGAATCATTATTACTTAAATCTTTGTTCATTATTAATTAAGTTGTTGTTCATGCTTTATTAAGACTAAATAAGGTGTAGTTATTATAAAGTGTTACCCATAAAATTAAGTGCAAATTACCAAAAATTAAATGAATTAAAGAGGCAGCGTTTTCATAAGATGAGGGAACAGTCATAATCATAATCCACATAGTGTGACACACAAAACATAATAACACACTTCAAGCTCGGACATGACAAGATAATCAAACATAGGGTGACTCTTTCTGCAGGAGACATGTGCAGTAGAGCGTGGGGAGAGACTGGGTGATGATGCGCTGAGGAAGATGCTGTTTGATTGTGTTTGAACAGTGATTTTGTGCTTCATACACAAAACCTCCTAATGGAAAACACACGAAGAAATGCAGATGATGCAGCTTTTAAGATAAAGTCGATTGATGTGGCTGTGGAAGAAGGAAACAGAGCTGCTGCACGTGAGCTCCACATCAGTGAGTCAATGGTGAGACGTTGGCGACGGCAGCGTGACGAACTGACTCGACGCAAAAACACAACAAACTTTCAGAGGCGATAAAAGCAGACGGCCCCAACTTGAAAACGTTCTTAAAGACATGGACACCTGAGGCTTATTCAGGTGCGACCTATAGGCGAGTTTCATTGTTGACAAAAGCGTGCGTTGCATGCTGGGAATTATTTTGGTCGGCGGCAATAAGCACTAATTCAACATGACGGACGGAGCGAGAAAGCATGTAAAGGGTATTGATCCTGGTTATTTATCCACTCTAACGGCAGAGGACCCAAGACCATTTGACCAGAAATTGGTCATAAGCATCGATGGAGCCAAATCACCCTTTTCAACCCCGATAAAATGAAACCAAATTTCTGGTCAGAATCACCAACTACCTGGACAAATATTCACTTTGGTGATATCCACAATGACTTGGTGGAAACTCCTGGGCCATTCACAGCAGAAAAGATGAAAACCTCCAAGAGTCTCGATGTGTTGTTGAACTTGTTGGAGTCCACGGTTTGTTAGGATCTTCTACGTTTGCTCTGTGGATGTTTGAAAGTCGTTTAATTCACCGTTAGTGGTTCTTTTCACTCGGAATATGAAAAAGACATTTTCCTTCTTCCGTGCTTCTATGTGCATCCAATAATGCAGCAGGAATTTACCATTATCGGGGATAAATACGCGAGGTTACGCACTGTGTTTGACCGACCGCTATCCTGTTTCTTGCCTCCGATCAAAATATTTCCCAGCATGCAACGCAGGCTTTTAATAACAATGACGTCAGCTGAAACTCTCCTATATATGTACAATTTTAAAATGTAGCTGATGCAGTATATTCAGGTGCCCTCAATAGTCCAGAAATGACAGTAAACAGATGTAGAACACAACCAGTGTAAGTATCCATACTGCATTGTGTTACCTTGCTGGATGTTTTGGCCAGGATGTCTTGCAGCTCCATGATTTTCTGCACCAGGCCGTGGAAATCGTTGCAGGTGGGACAAGCTGAAACGGGAGACAGAGGACAGGGTTTCATTTAATGCAATGAAAAAGCAACCGTCTGCCACAGATATGCCGCCGAGCTAAACATAAGAGGATTTACATTACATGTGTTAACGTGTCAGGTCCAATATAGAAAGCCATCAGTGGCCTCAATAATGTGAAAAAGATAAGGCTTATATAGTGCAGATGTGCTGGATAAGTGGTGGGGGGAGTCTTTTGGTGGTATCCAGTTGTCTTTAGTGCTGATTTGAAATGACATGGATACATTTAGAGCTGGTTTAACTCTTTCCCCCTTGGACGCCCACAAGGAACAACCCATACATGTATGACTAGAGCTCCCCATACAGCATAACTGTACAAAAGAAAACAGACTTCCACGACTGATTCTAAATGATTTTCACACTCGTGAACTTAATTGAAACACAGACATATTTGGTATCTCTGGAAACTTTAGACTCTGAACTCTTCATTTATGGATGTTTAAATGCGATTTACAGGTTTATAACAGCTCGTTGAAAATGAGAGTTTACCTGGTCAGGTGCAAAATAAAAAAATAAAAAACTACATTCAGCATCTGATATATGCATGTTCTTAGTACTATATTCAAATTATATATATATATATATATATATATATATAATATATATATATATATATATATATATATATATATATATATATATATATATATATATATATATATACTTTGTCAGTATCTGTATTTAAACAGATTTCATATCACCAGATACAGTAAAGCCAAGTGTACAACTGTTTTTACCTGTTGTTCACCTGTGTGGACCTAATTATTTTTTTCCATTTGACTTATTCAACTAATTTAGATTATTATAATATAATAATATAATAATAAAACTCTTCCCCATCAGTGGGTGTCCAGTATTTGTCATCTTGGTTACTTTCTCTTGTGCAGAGCTCCACATAAATGTTTGTTCCTGTAGCGATTCTGTCATACATTGCATCTTGGACTGAAATATTTTAAGGACTGGCCTGAGAAACATCCAGATTTCAGGGCAATTTTGGTTCATAATCGAGTATAAAGCCCAGATAGTTTGTTGGGACATCGCAGGACTCCACACAGACACATCAGCAGCATTCTCACCTTTGTAAGTTTCGCTCTCTGAAAGTCCCTCACTCTCACTGTTTTCCACTTTATAATCAACTTCATCATCACTTGAAATGTATAAAAGTCACTTTCTCTAAACTTATCCATAAAATACATCCGCTCCTCATTATTTCTAAAACTGTGTGTCGCAGCGTCGCAATCTTTCCATTACACGTGTTTCGTGTTGTGTTTTTTCCGGAAGCTACAATTGTCACTATTTCGATTAACTTTGGAAAAAATCTGTGAAAACGTATCCTTGGAAAAGAGTTAAATGCTGTTAGAGCGTTAAACAGTGACCACCCACCACTTCTGAAAGTAAAGTTCTCATTAATTGTTCCCATAGACATTAAAACAAATTATCGAAAGTTTGAAAGCTTGCTAAACACCACAAGACAAATGTAACAAGTACTGTATATAAATCTCTAATTTATGAAAACATTTAGCTAAATTTTAAGCTTTAAATGTATTAACTCACTCACGTCCCACATTCACATTAGGCAACGTCTTGCTGAACGACACAACAACACGTACATTGCTTGCTATACTTCTATATCCTGTACGATCACTACTACTTTAGCTCATTATTTCAGCAGGAGTCTAGACTGAGTCCTTGTTTTGACCCAGTTAAGTCCTGCTTCAGACCAGTTTTAGACCCATATTCGATTATAAACTCACTTCTGTTGAGGTCGGGGCACTGGGAGATGTAACCCTGCGGCATCACCAGGATCTCCACGTCCTGCATCACCCCCTGGACAAAACAAACGCAAAGTGATTAGTTTATTTTAGGTCTGTTGTGCACAGGAAAATTGACAGCATCTTCTACATATTTACGTATGCACATTTCTAAGGCGCACTTACAATCCTTTAATTTTCTCAAAAATCAACAGTGCGTCTTATCCAGTGCGCCTTATGTATTCATTCTGGTTGTGCTTACTGACCTTGAACCGCTCAAAAATCTGTCAAAATGTTTTAGTACGACTTTGGTAAACTACAAAGCCGCACCACTTGATAGATTGTCGGAACATTACGATTATTGTACACATCAGGACACAAGGACCAAACTGTTTTTTCAGAGCTTATAGTTTATGCAAATGAGCCATGTGGTTTTAAGTTTTGTTTCTGTAAAACGTAAACAAATATGCGCAAAGCTGCATTAAACACATTATTTTTAGGGATGTAACAATAACTGAAACACTGTGAGTGTATCGTATCATCAAAGTTCTCACAATAATTTCGTGGATCATCACAATATATTGAATTACAAGTCTCTTCGCTTAAATGAAGAGTTATGGTGTAACAATAGCTTAAAAAAAAAAAAAAACAGAGGGAACTACAAAGACCATGATCCTTTGCTCCATTTCAGTGCAGACTACAAGAAGAAATAACAGTTCTAACACTTTTAAGTTTTAGTTCTTTGGATTAAGTCTTGTCAAGGCATTTTAAGAGGAAAAAGTAGCATATGGGTTTGGTCAAGCAGTAACGGAGGGAAACGGGCAGATTTTTGACATTCAAATGTCTCTTATTCAGAAACTAGAGGAACTATTGAAATAAGTAAAGCATCAGAATGTAGGAAAGAGTTACACTCCAACAGGGTCAAGTTAAACCTGTGATATTCTTTCAAGTTGTTGACAAAAAATTTAAATGAATGAAATATGCAGCACTTTTTGGGCAATAAATCCAAACAGTGATAACTCTTGGTTCTCACTTCCATATCCTTAACAAACTGGTTTGAATATTTGCTTCATATAGTTTTCTACCATATGGTACAAGATTAGGTTGAAAAACCTCTTACTTTTTGACTCATGAGATTTTTTATGAAGAAAGGTCATGGTAACGGAGGGAAAAGTAACGGAGGGAAAATTGTGCAAACAAGTAGAAGGTGCAGGATTTTACATCATTTGTCGCTTTTTTCTTCCAAATACTTTAATATTACTTCAAAATGAAAGGAAACTATTTCTATAAAATATGTCAGTCCTTCCAAGCAAATTTTTATCATTTTAAATAAATTTTTTGGGAAAAATCATGTCCCTTCATCAACAGTTCAAAGATGGAATAACACAAGATATGATGAAATACATCCATTTATTGACATGATTTGCAGGTCTTTGAAATTTGGGAAATAATTTTTGTTCCATGTTTCATACATGGTCTGTTTAAAACGTATGGAACTTTAGAACCAAAAATGGTACAGAAAAAAGGTCAACAGTTTCATAAACTAGAGTACATATGTATCTGATCAATACATTTTTATATCAGATGTATTAACTTGAATTTTTGGCCTTGCTGTTTACTTCTGCTTGACCGGACCTGTATTCACAGTTTTGTTCACTTCCACAAAATATTGCAATAAATATCGTACCTTGAGATGTATATCATGAAAATATTGTACAGAGAGATTTGATATTGTTACATCCCTAATCTTGAGCCTCCCCTCAATACGCACGATATCACAATAAATATCGTACCATGAGGTTCATACTGTGATGATATCGTATCGTGAGACTTGGACATTGTTACACCTCTAATTATTAATCGGTATATTTGAGTCGTCCTCGTAGGAAATAAAAATCAAACGTAAATGATCCATCCACTTTCACATTCATAATCCACATTCACCAAGACAGAGAGACAACACCGGACGAGTTACACCACGATCTGCCGATAGATCGTGGACGCCTGGACTAAGGATCAGTCTCAAGTGTCGTCCGTTTGTTTCACTTAATGCTCCTTATAATCAGGTTCATCTTATGTTTGAAAATAGAAGAAGAGAATCCAACATTACTGATATTGCGCCCAAAAAACTACAGTAATTACAAATACAGACTACGGTTGCATCTTTCCTTCAGTATGAATCTGCTCGTCACTTGTAGAGTCTTTATATTTCATTAAATGTAAATGTTTTCTCTTTTATTTATGGGTTGTTTGTTTTTTCACTTTAAAGCAGAATTTCCAGACGCGCTCTCTGCTGCTGCTCACGTCAGCAGAAAACGGGGATGAGATGTGCAGAATAAAGTCAGGTTGTGTTCAGAGAGCACAGTGTTCACATCTCCAGGAGCATCCACACGTGAGACGAGTCCCAGCTATTTCCAAACATGCTTCTAGAGACGAAAACAGTACAATAAGGTACAAAATGTTTCTCTAAAAGACAGGATATTCTTTTATATAGAAAACTGCAGAGTTTGTGATTTGATAATTGTGGTAAGTGCGATGTGGATTCGTCCTCTTCTGGACACACACTAGGATTCTTGCAGTCAAAGCGTTTGCTGCTCTGTGGGAGTTTTGGCTGTAAGTGGATTTCTCTGGTGCATTTTCCTCCTGACAGCCATAAACAGGAGATACACATTCTATTTACTTCAATAAGTCTCAAATGAAAACCTTTTCCCTCACGCTTGTTGAGGTTTAGTCAGAGATGGAGCCTGGATTTGAGCTGGTATGGAGCTGGATGAAGCTGATATTATATGTTTCATGCTGTTCTGGTTTAAAACTCAAAGCCCTCCCATATGGAAAAAAACTGGAAAAAAAAGATAAGAATTTACCAGTGTCTTTGTAGTAAATCTTTATATAAGGTTAATATGTGTCATGTGTGGTTTACTCCTGAAAGTGTCCCCCTTTTGTATTTACTCATACAACTATATTATAAAAAACTAATAAAGATAAAGTGAACATTTTGCATGACATTTACAGGTAATGTACATGATCAACTACATTTTCTTTGTATGTTCCATATAATGTTTGTATTCTTTACTTATATGTTGCAGAAAAAACAATCAGAGTCTGAAGGGGGATTTGAACCCAGGTCGACCATGTGAAAGTCCAGTAACTCATTTGACGTCTTGTCAGTTGAGTCATGTGAAAAAAACATAAGTGTGTAGCTGCTTTTTGGAATATTACAAGTCAATATAGAACTTTGTAACAATTAGGATTTTGCAGAGTAAAAATCTTTTTACAGCCTGATGTTTGTTCACTGTGAGATCAGTGGAAGATGTTTTTTTAAGGTTGTAATGCAATATTTACATTACTGTGTTTACCCCCATGCTGCACACACACACACACACACACACACACACACACACACACACACACACACACACGACACACACACACACACACACACACACACACACACACACACACACACACACGCAAACACACACGCAAACAGAGACACACACACGCAAACACACACACAAACACACAGACACACTCATACTGATAATTTTCTTTCTCACTCTCACACACACACAACACAGTAATCAAGTTTAAAGAAACAAACTTCATTCACTTGTTTTTCTATGAGTCTGTGGTAAAAATGACCTTTGTCCAACACTTGTGAGGAGATTGTGTGTGGGATTAGTGTCATGTTCAGCTCTTGCAGGTTACAAAGTTTTATATGTTTCATGCTGCACATATTTACCAAAGATCTTGTAAGTGTTTTCACTGTCATATACAAATCTTGTAGGATTCAGATAAAACATGTTCAAATGGTGTATGATTTGTCTCTACCTTTTCCATATGGGCTTGCACCCACATGACACCCACAGTCACAAACAGCAACAGACGGTCATTTTTAATATAATACTAGTATTTTACTGTGTACTAATCTGAACATCAGTACTTAAAGAAATCACATGAATTGGTACAAAACTGGAAATTTCATGAACAGTTTTAGAACAATATAGACATTTCATCAAAACTAGAGTCAAGAGCACATGGCAATAATACTGCAAACACTGTGCTGAAAATTATACTCTATAGTAAAAAAGTGTTATTATTAGATTTTTTAGTAACCAGATTTCTAAAAGGTACTGTAACCACACTAACCAAAACCCCACCTCATGTCTAGCTCTCTCTTGTTCTAATTTTAGTTTTAGTTCTGGTTTAGTCCTGGTTTAGTTTAGTTTTTGGTATCAGGTTTTGGATTAGTCCTGGTTTAGTTCTGGTTTAGTTTTTGGTTTAGGTTTTGGTTTAGTCCTGGTTCAGTCCTGGTTTAGTCCTGGTTTAGTTCGATTTAGGTTTTTGTTTAAGTTTTGGTTTAGTCCTGGTTCAGTCCTGGTTTAGTTCCGGTTTAGTCCTGGTTTTGTTTTAGTTTTAGTCCTTTTTTAGTCCTGGTTCAGACCTGTTGTAGGTGTTCCTTTAGTCCTGGGTTAGTTGTTTGTTTTAGTCCTGTTTTAGGTTTTGGTTTAGTCCTGGTTTACTCCTGGTTTAGTTCTGGTTTAGTTTTTGTTTTAGGTTTTGGTTGAGTCTTGTTTTAGTTTTTGGTTTAGTCCTGGTTTACTCCTGGTTTAGTTCTGGTTTAGTTTTTGTTTTAAGTTTTGGTTGAGTCTTGTTTTAGTTTTAGTTTTAGTCCTGTTTTAATCCTGGTTCAGACCTGTTTTAGGTTTAGTCCTGTTTTAGTTTTTGTTTTAGGCCTGTTTTAGTACTGTTTTAGTTTTTGTTTTAGTCCTGTTTTAGTTTTTGTTTTAGTCCTGTTTTAGGTTTAGTTTTTGTTTTAGTCCTGTTTTAGGTTTAGTTTTTTTGTTTTAGTCCTGTTTTAGGTTTAGTTTTTGTTTTAGTCCTGTTTTAGGTTTAGTTTTTGTTTTAGTCCTGGTTCAGACCTGGTGTAGGTTTATTCCTGGTTTAGTTTTTGTTTTAGTGCTGTTTTAGTTTTTAGTTTTAGTTTTGTTTTAGTCCTGTTTTAGATAAAATTTTTGTTTTAGTCCTGTTTTAGGATTAGTTTTTGTTTTAGTCCTGTTTTAGGTTTAGTTTTTGTTTTAGTCCTGGCTCAGACCTGTCTTTGGTTTAGTCCTGGTTTAGTTTTTGTTTTAGTCCTGGCTCAGACCTGTCTTTGGTTTAGTCCTGGTTTAGTTTTTGTTTTAGTCGTGGCTCAGACCTGTCTTTGGTTTAGTCCTGGTTTAGTTTTTTGTTTTAGTGCTGTTTTAGTCGTGGCTCAGACCTGTTTTTAGCCACACTTGTGTTAACTGTAGTATTTGGAGCCTGAGTGCATTTGCTTTCCTATACAGGCTGCGTTTCTGTGCAGCGGACGAGAAATTGTTTTTAAATTGTCTTGCCACTTCAATTTACCCACCATAGATTTTCAAATGCGACGGAAATTACGTGCTGATTTTTGCAGGCGCTGTGCTCAAATTGAAGCAGAAAGCAGCGGCGTCGATCAAACTCGGTAATATAGGTTATTTGCAGTCATAAAATGCACTGTCTCATCTGCCTTATTTACTGCTCCGGGAGCGCTCTGGCACTTTGGGGTAGTTTAAGGACTCTGGATGTCCAAAATGTAACTTTTAATAAATATCGTGTGCATTAACAGTAAATGTTTACTACCTCGTGTATGGAGCGTGTATTTTGTACATGGGTCTGTTACCAGCTCGTCTCCATGGAGATGTGATTGCTTTGCCTGCGTGTTCATAACAGGGCATAGATCTTGGATATATTGAATTACAGATGCTTTTATTGCTTTAGCTGCATCAGTCCCATGGAAATAGAAAGGTTTAAAGCCATATTGTGGAACATTTCAGGCAAAGCAATAACGCCTCCAAACAATCTGGTGGCAAATCCTCCACCAGACAACACTGTCCAGGGCTGCTCCATTATCGAAAAAAATAATCATTATATCAATCAGTTATTTTGGTCAATATTGAAACCATGATTATTTTTTAGTTACACGATGTATTTATTCAGCATTCTCTGTCTCTCTCAAAAAAAAAAATAAATAAATAAAAAGAAAACACTTTGTCATGGATAATGTACGCAAAATGTTCCTATATTTTACTGAAAATAAATATAGGCAGCAAATATGCGCAGTTTTGTTGATGTATAAAACCTAAAATAAATAATAAATAAAAATATACCTTGAACATGAAATAAAGCAGAAAAACATAATTGTCTCCAAAATAAACTATATATCCAGCTCTTCTACATATATATATATATATATATATATATATATATATATATATATATATATATATATATATATATATATATATATATATATATATATATATATATATATATATATATATTATATAAAAAAACACGCACTAAATAAACATTAAGCTTTAATCATTTCAACTTGATTATATAAGTTTGGAGATGATTTGACACACAAACCGAAACTGCGATCAAAATTCGATTAATTGCACAGATTTAACACTGTCCACCCTGGGCTATACTGTCATTCAAACTAAACACAAACAAGCACCAAAACAGACTCTCTCTAAACTCACTTTTACACAATTGTTCAGAAGAGTCACACAGACATTTTCCAAAAATAATATGGAGTTAAATGAAAATCTGCTGCCTGTAATAATGAAAGGGCACTCTGAAGAGAATCACTCCTGCACTTGTCTACAGAGGATCAAACCACTTCTGTTTGGAAATCATTCTGAATCATTGTTGTGTTTTACACAACACATGTCACTAGGGATGCAACAATAACTGAAATATTGTGATATTGTATTGTCAAAAGTCTTTGCAAAAGTTGTCATAGTATACAGTCTATCAAATCTCAAGTGTCTTTGCTTAAAATCATTGTTATGGTGCAGTAATAACTAAAGAAACAGAGGGAACTACTAATATATACATATTTTCCGGGCGATTAGCCGCGGTTTTAAGCCCCTAACCGCATCAAAAAACTAGTGCACGCCCTGCAATCCAGAGCGCCTCATACACGAACCCACTCGGGTGTCCCAGCACGACTTCAGTAAACTATAAAGCCGCTCAACCCGCAGAAAGTTTATTGTCCATAAAATACGGTAATCATTCTTTTCTCTTTTTCAGTCCAATTTACCCAGTGAAATAACTGGTATTATCTCATTATCATTGTCATTATTTAAGACAGAACCAAAGGCATTTTTAAAGGAAAAAGTTTTATATTCACAATGTTATTAGCGTCTACAGAATATTGCAATAAATTTCGTACAGTGAGATGCACATCGTGACAGTATTGTACTAAGAAATGTGGATATCGTTACATCCCTACATGTTACACAACGTTAAACACGGTGTAAAACCCAGATGACTGTGTGTGATTACAGTGAGAGCTCATTGTCTTTATTGTTTTGTCAAACTCGTGTCTGGCCTTACAGCACGTGGCAGAACTAAATCTTTCTTTCAATGAATTCTCCTTGTAATGAGTGTTTTGTGCAAATAAACGTGCTGGTATTTACTCCCTGATGAACAAGGTGGCTGAATTAATTGAATGTTGAAGTGCGTTGTTGTAACACCCCAAGTCCTACTATCAGCACTGGTAATTTTCTCATCAAGTGACAGGCTCGTAAATACAGCCAGAGGTAGTGCGTGTGTGCTAATGAAACGGAGAGCTTTTAAGTGCACGGCCTTTCACAGACCAATACAGGCTCAAGAGGAGAGAGGAGGAGGGAATGAGAATGAGGGAGAGATGGAGAGAGATGGGGAGATAGAAAGATACACAGAGAGAGGTGCAGAGAGATAGAGCTAGACAGAGAGGCTGATACAGAGATACAGACAAAGACAGAAAGAAAGAGACAGATGCACGGTGTAGCTTTTGTGCTCAGTTGAGGGTCGCCAAGAAAATGTTTTACTTTGTCTGGAATGTTCTAGCCTGATTCATCAGACGGTTTCACTTTGTAGAAACTGTCTGACCTTGCAGTGTTAGGATTGGTTCACTCGACGGTAGACGGGTACTTTTTTTCATTTAACCAATCTCTGCTGTTTGGTTGTGACATATGTAATGCGTCGCTAATGGGGCTAACTGGTATATTAAACTTTTCCCAAATCCTGTAGGAAGAAGGACAATAACGTCTTTCCCCTTGATAAAATTCACCAAATATTCTCTTTGTTTTCCGGCTTTCAATCCTCGATCTCGGGAATCGTTGACAAGACTGAATAGATGTCTCTTCGCTGACTGGCTGGTGCTCGAACTCACACTTCCGGGGGTTTTGCAAACCGTCTAGTGTATTTTGATTCCTAGTCGCTGGAGAGAAATGAAATTGAGCCGAGGCACTAGGTGGTGCCAGCCTGGCTACGAATGTTCCACAGTATGGCATTAAATTTATCTTGGAAAAAGCAGAGCAGGTCAAGTTAGAGGGCAGATCTGTATAGAGGCCTTACATACAAAAGGATCCAAGTGTTCCACAATATTTCTGAATAACACCTGTAACTGAATGAATCAAAGACAAGATAAGATTGAATCCAACTTCAAATGTAACAAGCTTATATTTCAGTGCTTTAGCAGAAATGCTTTCTTTATGAAATAGCTGTCAGACAATCTGTTGATGTTGGGACAAAGAAATCAAAGTAATTTCTAGTTCAACTCTTTTTGTTTAATTAAAAAATCTGTTCGCAATGCTCTCTTTAAACAGCAGCATTAAAGGCGCATTGTGTAACATTTTTGGTAGAGGGTCGGCCAACTGTTTATCTCCTTAGAAATGCCATTGCATTGAACAGTCTATATAGATTAAACCTATCCATCACAAGAGAGACAAGCAGGCAACAGAATACAATGCATTTCAATTCAGATTTGTGGCAAGTCGCTCCAAGTCAGGCTAGCGCCACCTAGTGCCTCCGCTCAATTTCATTTCTCTCCAGTGACTAGGTCAGGAATCGCACTACACTAAACGGCAAACATTGGCTGGTGCCTGAACTCGCACTTCCGGGGTTGGCAACGATTCCCGAGATCGAGGATTTAAAGCCAGAACAAAGAGAATGTTTGGTGAATTTTATCAAGGGGAGAAACGTTATTGTCCTTCTTCCTACAGGATTTGGAAAAAGCTCGTTAGAGGTGCACTACATACGTCACGACCAAATAGCAGCGACTGGTTAAATAAAAAAAGTACCCGCCTGCTGTCGAGCGAACGAATCCTAATACTGCGAGGTCAGATAATTCGATGAATCAGGCTAAGTCGCCCTTATTCCCAGAAGAAATTATCAAATTTTTTAGCAATAGAAACACACTAATGAATAAATGCTAGATGTGTATGTTTAATGTCATACCATGAAACATTCCAGGGAAAGCAATTACATCTCCATGGAGACAAGAAGGCAGTGGTGACATTTAATTTTTGCGATGAAAGCGCTAAAATAATACAAGAATCGTGCATTTTAGGACCTGTTTGAGGTGGTCTAGACTACAGGTAACAGGTTTGAGACACAAGAAGACCTCAGACGGACAGAGCGCATTTTGTTGTTGGCAGTGACCCTTTATATTTGCTAAATAATTGCAACGTTTGTGATTTTGGGCCATTCGGTAGTGATTAATGCTCCAGCTCGGACACACATCCATTACCACACAATCACCAGACGGGCCCGTATTGATCTGAACCCTTTATAGTGGCCGCTGATCCCGCCACCGCACCGAGATGTCTCCCCCAGGTGGGACATTTAGGAGCACATTCCTGTCTGGGGGTATACGTCTCCCTGACAATACAATGGACTCCGGCTTAATGAGCACAGTCCACGGGCAATGCAATCATTTGTCTACAATCAGCCTGGTGGGCTTTTCACGCATAATTGCACTGGGCGAAGATGCACACCATAAGAGCAAACAAACACAAAACGCCCATAGCGAGACACGGAACAAAGGCACAGGAAGACACGGAGGCGGGGCTGGCCGAGGAAGGACCGTGATGATTTCATGAAGAGAAATTACGATTCTGTTTTGATCAGGATTCATGTAAAAGTGAATACCTTTATATTGGCTTGACTAGGTTACTAAAGTCATCTGCTTTTCCTTCACATTTTAAAGGTTGTATCGAGCATTTTTTAAGGAAAGAGAAATACAGCGACAGTCCTTTTTCAAATGTTGTGCATGTGCAGTGTTGGGAAGGTGACTTTAAAAATGTAGTCCCCTACAGATTACAGATTACATACCCCAAAATGTAGTTTGTAACGTACTAAGTGTAGTGTAAGTTACTTAAAGTGAGTAACGTAATCTGAATACTTTGGATTACTTGATATTGTCCTGGTTTTAGTCCTGGTTTTAGTCCTGGTTTAGTCTGTTAGTTTTAGTCCTGGTTTAGTTTTGGTTTTAGTCCTGGTTTAGTCCTGGTTTTTAGTCTTGGTTTAGTCCTGGTTTAGTTCTGGTTTTAGTCCTGGTTTTAGTCCTAGTTTAGTCCTGATTTTAGTCCTGGTTTTAGTCCTGGTTTAGTCCTGTTTTTTTTGGTTTTTTTTGTCTTGGTTTAGTCCTGATTTAGTCCTGGTTTTAGACCTGATTTTAATCCTGGTTTAGTTCTGGTTTTAGTTCTGGTTTTAGTCCTGATTTTAATCCTGGTTTTAGAACTGATTTAGTCCTGGTTTAACCCAAAATATGAAAACAGGAAAATACCGTGGTGTAATCCATTTAATTCAACAAAGTAACTGTAATCCCATTACCACTCACTGAAACAGTAACTGTAACTGAATACAGTTACTCATAATTTGTACTCTGATTACGTAACTCCGGTACATGTAATCTGTTACTCCCCAACACTGTGCATGAGTGACACCACCTCCCTCCTCCACAGCTCTCTCAGTAGAAACACCTCCTCCCGCCTCTTTACTCTAGAAATCACACTTGTTTACATCCAGTGCACGCTCAGAATTACTGTTGAAGTGACCTGTCTAGAAAAAATTCAGCGACCGACGCGTCAGGTTTTAGACCATTTGTCTGGTTCAGTCGCGTCATCGCTGGAAGAGATCTCCAAGAATCACCTCAGTTTGGCTTTGCTCCTTTTCCCCTTCTCTTCTTTTTTCAGCGACCTCAAAAACTGACTTTCTTTTGCGGCGAACTGGTCGTGGATTCTCGTCCGCCGTCGCAACAAACTTTGTGTGAATTGCGAGGAAGCTACAGTTTGAAAAAGCCTCTAAGAATCACTGCATAAACCACATAATCCCTGCGCGCTGCGAGTCAGTTACACTAGAAACGTAGGGAGTTTGATTGACAACCTAACAGCCAATAGAAAATGAGGCAGCCTTATTACCTATTGGCTGATGTTTATCTGGCCTCACTACGTCCACAGTTGGTAGATTTTCATTCTTCTTCTTTTTTTTTTTTTGGTCATCATAATTACAAGGCTGCTGCGTCTCTGTAATGGTATTTTAAACTTTCACTGACAATTTGAAACAAACAAAAAAAAAATCCTCCATACAACCTTTAAATCCAAGAGGCTTTATTCACACTACATCACAAACCAGGAAGACGTTGGGAAAGATGCGATCATAACTTCCGGTGTAGTTACCAACAATGGTCTCACCTAACACGGATCTATTAAAACTGACTGTGATAAAACCCATTGAAATAAATGTGAGCAGTGGTAAAATGAAGACTGCATACATATGTGTTTACTGTGCTTTGGAATCACCTTGAATTTAGCGCCTCATCTCTTCCCATCGCTTGTACCCAGTGCACTCGGAGTTGTGTGTCAGAGGGGAAATGATGAAAACTGAGGTATGGTTGGAATTGTTGATTAGCTGAACATAACAGAACACTACAATGACATGGAGATGAAGAAAACTGGGCCCGGGAAGTTGTAATTGCATCTTTCCAAATGTCTTCCTGGTTTGTGATGTAAGCGTGAATAGAGCCTATTGGTTAAATCCACCTGTCACTCACTCAGAGCATTGCTGCCGCTCACCAGTGGGAGGTGTGAGTTTGAAAAATGTATTTGAGTGTACAGAATCAGAGGGTGATTTTACCAAAACAGGACACTATCAATGCCGTGAGATCACAAGTCACCAGATATTGACAAAAATGAGTGTCTCAATATTATTATTCTGCATTAACCCAATGACAATATTCAGACAAGATGCTGGTCATGTGTCAGAGATGAGCCAAAATGTGCTTTTGAAATGTAAGAAACAGTGTAATCAAGTAATCAAGCCTGATTCATCACTTTGACCTCACAGCGTTAGTATTCGTTCACTTGATGGTAGGTAGGTACTTTTTTTATTTAACCAATCACTGCTGTTTGGTCGTGACGTATGTAATGCACCAAATCCAGCAGGGAGAAGGACAATAACGTCTTTCCCCTTGATAAAATTCACCAAACATGCTCTTTGTTCCAGCTTGAAATCCTCGATCTGGGGAATCGTTGCCGACACAGAATGTCTGTCTTCGTCTACATCCATCTCGTCACTTTGGCTACGTTCAGACTAGGGATGGGCATGATTAATCGATAATTGATCATTAAAAATTTCATCGATTACGTTCATTTTAATCGACAAACCGAATGTAGGTTGCATGTGTCTCTGCATCAGAAGGAGCGAGACACAAACAGTGGGTCAGTCTGCAACGTACCGAAGCACAAATGTGTATTTAACGATGATTCGTACAAGAAATTCCACGCTTTCCGTTGCGTGTGGGGGTCCATGTGCACAGTGTACAAAGCAGGAACATATGTTTCGGTGTCCAGTGGGAAAAAGTTTTGCCAGGTGAGAGTCGCGCAATGTGGATGACGAGTCCCCACCTCCCTCCCCCCGTACGGTGTCCTGGTTTTGACAAACACAAATCTGGTCACACTAACCTGTATTCCACTGAGTCATGTCTTTTAATCTGACAGAAGTTGACGGCATCAGCGACACAAGAGCTGTAGTTTTATCTTCGCTTAGTTTATGCAAATTAGCGATGTGGTTTTAAGTTTTGTTTCTGTGAGATTTGAACAAAACTGAATTAAACACATTATAATGTCAAACGGCTGATGTGGCTCTAGAGTGGTTACGGTTTATATGTCGTAAAGTTGAATTTATTTATGCAGATTAGTAGTGCAGATAGTAATAATAATGATGATCATTTTAATATAAAAATGTTAACGATTAATCAATAATCGATCGTTAATTCTTCCGACGGTCGATTAAGAAAATTTAATCGACTGCCCATCCCTAGTTCAGACTGCAGGGCTTAATGCTCAATTCCGATTTTTTTGTGAAATCTGATGTTTTTGCGAGGTCGTTCACATTTCCAATTAAATGTGACTTGTATGTGACTCCAGTGTGAACAGTAAACGGCCCGAAAGTGTCCCACATGTGCACTGGAGACACGATGACGTCAACCACAGTGAGCGTCTCTGTGTTTACAGAAGTTGTATAAATATGGACGTGAGCATTGAGCACCTGGAGATTTTAAAGTTCCTCTCGTACCGGAGCCAGAACATGAACAACTTACTTGTTTTAAGGAGGAGATTGAGAAGGAGAAGGACGAGGTTTTTGGTCGTGGTGTTTTGTGGGACAGCGGCAGCGACGTCTGTTGAAAGGAACGTGTGGATGTGGAGACGGAGCCAAGAGTGGTGAGTGGTGATGTGCTTCACTTCAGTGACACAGAGTTCATTAACAATGTTTGCCTACTTCAGAGCAGAATAGTGACGTTTGTGGTTTGTTGATAACGTGTAGGTCGGATGAATGCACTTTGACCGTTCAGACTGAAGTCACATGTCAAAAGATCAGATATGTATCGGTTTCAGGAGCACATATCCAAGTGTCCTGGGTCACATTTGAAAAAATTGGATCTGTGTGGTTCAGACTGTCATTAAAAGATCAGATACAGGTCACATAGAGGCCAAAAAATCGGATTTGGGTCACTTCAGGCTGCAGTCTGAACGCAGCCTTTGTTTACTGTTGTGCTGTTCCACAAAAGGGACACAGACAGACGCGACAAGTTTGACGTCACGGCTTCACAGCTCACAGCTGATTGGCCGGTGCGCGCTCTACAACTTCCAGGGTTCTTGCAAACCATCTAGTGTATTCTGATTCCTGATCTAGTCGCTGGAGAGAAATGAAATTGAGCAGAGGCACTAGGTGGCGCCGCCCTGGCTAAATAAGTATAGCACAAAACAAGAACTGACTATTAAATGAACCACAAAAATGCAAAGAAAATGATCTTAATCCCCTTATTTGATGCAGTTTTTAAATGAACTTTTAATATAGCCTAAATAGTTGATATTCTCCAGTAGTGGGGTTTAGTGGGGTAGTTTATACAATACTCATCTCTATTTTGATACACATGAAAATAGTCCATTTTCTTCTTGTCATTATCATTTTCTATCATGATGTGGTCATGTACTACATATGATACAGATCAAGGCCATTCTAAGACAAGCATCAATACTTTATAGTATATACTGTATATCGTAATTTGAGTACAGATGAATATCATTGGTATAGATTTTTGGACAACCGATTTTTCACTACACCCACTAAATGCAATTAAACGCAACTGAAAATAAAGACAGACAGAATGAGAGAGACTCCAGATGAATACTGGCTAGAGACAAAGTGAGAGGGTTGATGTACGACTTTACAAATGTAAAAAGGCATCGATAAGATTAAAACCGCTCAAAGGTTGTTGTTCTGTTTTTTACCTTGAAGAATCCATGAGCAGAATTTCTTTGTCCAATCCACAGCGCCGCGTCTTCAGGTATGTCCATAAAAGGAGCTTCCACCACTCGCTCATAAATCCTGCAAAAATTAAAATGTACAAGTGTTACAAGAAAAGATGATGATTTTTTACCATAGATTATTAACCAGGTGTAATTATTCTGTTATTATATATTCAGATTCTGCATCACAAGCAGTTTTCTAGTTGGTTCTTGGACAAAATTCAAAGATTGCAACCAATTATGGACAGAAAGTAAAGGTTATTTTATTTCTATTTTTATTTTTTTATTTATTTGAGACAGGGACAGTGCACTATTTTTACATTAACCTTAACAGGAGATGCATTGTACCAGGTTGTGGCTAATTTCTCCCTGTAATCCCTGGGCACAGTGACTGACTGTATTTAAATGACCTTGACTATCAACTGTTCTTCCTGGAGACCTGTAGCATGTTTTTGGGTTGATTGGGGAACCCGGAGGACCTGGAGGAAACCCATCCAGACACAGGGAGAAAACATGCAAACTCCATACAGAAAGAATCCGTGTATCATTCGTTCATTCGTTTTTCAATATAAAACCAAAAATAAGGGACCAGAGCGGGACTGAGACCGGGACCAGAGCAGGACTGAGACCGGGACAGACCGGGACCAGAGCGGGACCAGAGCGGAACTGAGACCGAGACCAGCAGTTCGAGCGGTTCAGGGAAAGCAAGAATGCGCTGTGGACTACAGGTCTGGACGGGCTGCTCCGGTCCTCCGCACTCAAGAACCACGTGGCTGGTTCCAAGGTGGTGCAAAGCATCCGATTGACGCTTTCACATCAACGAAAATGAACTGAACTAAGAGCTTTTGGTTCAAATGGACCAGGTCCGGGACCACACCGGGACCAGAGCGCTACTGAGACTGGGACCACACCGGGACCAGAGCGGGCCTGAGACCGAGACAAGACCAGGACCAGACCGGGACCAGACCGGAGGCTCAGAGCCCACGGCAGTTCCGGAGCTCGAAGTCAAAGCTCAGAGTCCGCCCTGGTCCCGCTCTGGTCCCGATCTGTCTCGGTCTCAGTCCTGCTCTGGTCTCGGTCTGGTCTCGGACCTGGATCAGTCCTGATTCAGTCCGTACACGCGGTGCAAAAGTCCGGCATCGCAGTCACGGAAGTCACGTAAAAGGGAAACGGCCGTTATCCGTTTTTTCTATTCTTCATTTAAACACAAAATCGAAAACTGAAAAAACGAATCGTTTGGTTTTGGAGACAAATAGTGAAGAAGACTGTTGTTTTTTTGTTTTCTTATTTTTGTTTTTATATTGAAAAACGAATGAACGAATGATACACGGATTAGAAAGGCCCGGGGACCCAGTAATCAAACCCGGAACCTTCTTGCTGTGAGATATGAGTGCTAGCCACTCAGCCACCGTGCCGTTAAAGGTACACTATGGCTACGTTCAGACTGCAGGGCTTAATGCTCAATTCCGATTTTTTTGTGAAATCCGATGTTTTTGCGAGGTCGTTCACATTTCCAATTAAATGCGACTTGTCTGTGACTTCAGTGTGAACAGTAAATGGCCCGAAAGTGTCCCGCATGTGCACTGGAGACACGATGACGTCAACCCCATGCGTCAACCGCAGCGAGCGTGCTCTGTGTTTACGGAAGTTGTCCAAATATGGTCGCGAGCATTGAGCACCTGGTGATTTTACAGTTCCGGTTTCCGCCTGGCTTCAGCGCAGAATAGTGACGTTTGTCGCTTGTTAATGACGTGTAGGTCGGATGGATGCGCTTTGGCCGTTCAGACTGAAGTCACACGTCAAAAGATCGGATATGTATCGGATTCAGGAGCACATATCCAAGTGGCCTGGGTCACATTTGAAAAAAATGGATCTGTGCCGTTCAGACTGTCATTAAAAGATCGGATACAGGTCACATAGAAGCCAAAAAATCGGATTTGGGTCACTTCAGGCTGCAGTCTGAACGCAGCCTTAGTCACTTTTCCAGCGGGGGTGTATGCCAGGTTTTTGTCTCTATCTAGCTTTTTGCCTGGGATGTTCCACAGTATGGCATTAAACCTTCCTACCTCCATGGGGACAGTTTTGGAAATAAATAAATACACCTCTAATTGAATGAATACAAGATGATAATGCCATATTGTGAAACATTCCAGGCAAATCAATCAATCTTCATAAGACAAACAGGAGAATCCACTTCTAAACAAGTTACACAGTACAACTTTCCCGTCACATTTCTGTAAT
Source organism: Boleophthalmus pectinirostris (assembly GCF_026225935.1). Classification (NCBI taxonomy): domain Eukaryota; kingdom Metazoa; phylum Chordata; class Actinopteri; order Gobiiformes; family Gobiidae; genus Boleophthalmus; species Boleophthalmus pectinirostris. The sequence goes on from NW_026571152.1 coordinate 4,093,127, forward strand.
CTTGGCATATGTGAGAGGAACTACTGTACATAATAAAGGACTTTTCTTCGGATTAACAAACACAACATGATAGAAAGTCTGGAACATTTTAATTAACCTATAGAAATGAACAACAGGTGCAGTGAATTTAATAAGCTGAATCACCATCTGCTGCACTGGCCCTGAAGGACCTGAAGGAAAGTCTAAATGTTGTGGTGCTTTCAAAGGGACTAAAGTTGATTACATGTTAATGAATTCTTTGAACAGTGTCAGCAGTTGCAGTAAAATCCAATACGGTGCAATGATATGAATGCTAATCTAACCAGTATACATACTATACATAGTGCCATATAAACTTCCTTATGACCTTATTTCATTAAAGGGCAGTTGTGTAATGTGTGATGTTTTATTCAGTGAATGCTCTGATTAAAGACACGTATGTCGCTGGCAGACCTTTACCGCTGCACCTGAACAAGCACAACAAACCCGTTTGTCTGGAGAACATATGCTAAGTGGATTCTTTGTCTATTTGTTATTGCACTGTTTTTTTCAGCCGCTTTAGCGCAATATTGTCAGATCATGTTTTCTGTTCACCTGCTTCATGCCACATTGATTTTTGTATCATTCTAAAATGGCTTCTATGCATCAGTCTGGAGCAGAAAAGGTGGAACATCATGACGAATATTCAAATGTGATTAGTCGAAACATCGCAACAGCAGAACGAAACGAAAAGTCAGACCTTTATTAAATCCAGTTGAGAGAAAAGCACAGATGTCAGACATTTAACAAGAACTAAATAGGCCACAATCTGGTTTAGATGTCAACATTAACTAGTAGTAAGTCATCATCATCATCATCATCATCATCATCATCATCATCTTTATTTGGACTCATGGTCCATTTTTAAAACAGACACAGTCAGTGACAACACAACCCAACAAACATTTATGGTTTTAAAAGACCAAAAAGCCATACCAGTGTCTCCACGTGTTGGACTGATGTTGTATTGCACTTAATCTGATATTTGTGAGTGACATTATTATTTCATTGTTTGATTTGTTCAGTCTGCAGATAAAACTGTGCGTTCAAATTGTTAGTGCAGCTTGCAAAGTGTTCACTCGTGCAGTAACAAACATCTCAGTCGCACTCGTCCATCATGGCTCCTCAAAAACACCTGTAAAGTGTCATTGTAGGCACCTGCAGTCTTTGTAAACTGGAATTATTATAATTAGTCCGGAGGTGGGCTGTGTACAATTTTGTAACAATAACAACTTTACATCATTTGTACAAGAACCAAACTTACACATAAGAGTATTTGCCTGAACATAGAGCGTCCTACACTGTCTATACATGTCATCATCATCATCTGGCATGTCCACACTGATGATCTGACTCAGATATTAAATGTTTGTTGTAAGTCATTCTTTGATTGTGAGTATACACACAAGTTGTACAATAAAATCACACAGAGAGTGTTACTGTGACCCAACCAACCAGAGTGTCCTTGGAGGTGGACGAAACTGAAACACCCAGAGAAAACCTACGATCACGCTGAAGCCGCCACGTGCCCTGGTCCTGTCTCACCTGTTGCAGTCCACGTGCAGTATGATGTGTGAGGCGCTGATGGCGATAGACAGCTTGTGCCACTGGTCGTCTGCGAGGCTGTAGGGGAAGAGCTCAGTGTGCGGCTGCTGTCCTTTGGTCCTGTAGTGAAGACGCACCTCACTGCGCTGACCGCTGCTCTCCAGCTCCAGAAACCTAAGCACAGGGACAAAGAGAGGACAGTGAGCGCCCAGTGGAAACTATACGCTGATGCCTTTTACAAAACAATCACCTTAAAAGTGTCATTTCAAAGTGGTCTACAGTAGAACCCCATATTGGCCTACAGGTGGAGCTGGTATTTGCACTTTAAATGAATGACCTTAAAGCTCCTATTTTGTTTGGGGAAGGAATTAAATGAAGCGTTTTATTGGAACACTTAGTACATTTAGTACAGACAACATTGCACATAATGTGAATATATTGTTTAATAGGTCTGTATTGAAACAGGACATTTGTTATTAGAAAAACAATGTTTATAGTCATTATTGCATATTATTTCTTGCCTGGAAATCCAGCAGGATCTCTCTCTGTATTTATTTCAGGAAATGTATCAAAAAACCCTTCATCCATGGAATAGCCCATATCTGTCAATCAATCTCTAAAATATTTGGCAAAGAGAACACTGAAGTCTCTTTATACTAGATAAAGATAAAAATCCTTTATTAAAGCTGAAGCACACTAGTCTGATTCATCAGCCCGTTTCACTTCATGGAAACCGTGTGACCTCGCAGCATTAGGATTCGTTCGCTCGACAGTAGGCGAGTACTTTTTTTATTTAACCAATCGCTGCTGTTTGGTTGTGTCGTATGTAATGCACCAAATCCTGTAGGAAGAAAGGAAGAAGGACAATAACTTCTTTCCCCTTGATAAAATTCACCAAACATTCTCTTTGTTCCTGCTTTAAATCCTCAATCTCCGGAATCGCTGCCAACACAGAATGTCTGTCTTCTTCTACATCCATCTCGATGCTTTGTTTACTGTTGTGCTGTTCCACAAAAGGGACACAGACAGACGTGGTGAGTTTGACGTCATGGCTTCACAGCTCACAGCTGATTGGCCAGTGCGCGGTCTACAACTTCTGGGGTTCTTGTAAACCGTCTAGTGTATTCTGATTCCTGACCAAGTTGCTGGAGAGAAAAGAAACTGAGCAGAGGCACTAGGTGGCACACAACTTTTTTCAGTAAATTTTCTCTAAATTATTTTCTCCAGAAAGGATATTGTAAAAGCAGAACATTGCTGCACAACATTTCTGTTTAATTAATTTTACAAACTTGTAAAAAAGAGAACCATGTTAGTCACTAAATGACACTTTGGGTTGAGAGCTGATTGGCTGTTCTTTGGTGCTCCAGCTTGCTTCAATTTTTCCATCTACATTTCTAAAGCTGTGCTGGTGGCCAAAAGATCCATGCATGTGAATACTAGTGATATGCAGCTATGAACCCGACCTTACATGACTATGCCACTACTCTGATTCACCAGTGCAAAATAAATGTCACTGGATGTTTGCTGGAAGTTAAAAGATTCCACAGTAACACAGGAAGGACATGGTATTAAGTTATTTTTTGCAACTTCTGTCAATACAGAATCTGCTTGCATCATCAAAACTCGACCACTTCTGTCCATTTCTGGGTTATGAATTCATAGATGTCCCTCCACGGCTTCAGCGGGGCCCTCGCCTCTTCACATAAGCGGTGAATATAAAGGTTTGAATGGTCACGGACATTATAATGGGGTTGTGCGTTTTAAGTGCAACATCAGCAGAGCACATTGAGCACGTCTGACACACTGAATCTCCACATTACCATTCAAATCCAATCCTCTTCCTCACAGCACATACATTTACATTTACATTTACATTTACATACGCGCACTTCATACTGACCTTAATGACAAGTGCTGCCGCGTGCGTTTAACCCGGATTCGCAACAGAGACGGACAAACTACTCCACGTTTTAAACCCGGTGGGTCAAAAGGGGCACTAAGTCACTTTAACGCTGGAGGGTCATGCCGCCTGTTTGTCTCCATGGAGCTGATGCTGCTTTGACTTTAATGTCCCTCAGTATGGCATTCATTTAAAACATACAATATTTTTCGGACTATAAGTAGCGCTTTTTTTTTCATGGTTTGGGTGTTTCCTGCAACTTATATATTAAAATGTTCACACTGAAGCGGTGAGAGGTTCTAGTCTTGTGTGTGAGTATCTGCTGCTCCTGTTCCTCCTGTACCACTGTCACTTCACTCTACTGCACATGTCTCCTGCATGTTTCCTGCTGCAAGTAGTGAAATATGCGGAAGCCGAGAGGGGTCACAACAAACGCAAACGCCGCAACAAATACAAATGCGACAACACAACAAAAAGCCACAACACACCAAAAAAAGCCACAACGGAAATGACTGCGGGACTCTATTTTAATGCAAACGCCGCAACAAATACAAACACCACAACACAAATGCAAATGCAGCAACACATTAAAAAGCCACAACACATTAAAAAGCCACAACGGAAGTGACCGCGGGACTCTATTTTCAGACGGACCGATCAAGCGGCAAGTGAAGAAGAAGAACTACAACGTGTAAAGTAAAGGAACAGAGAAGTTGGAAACGTAAGTAAAAGTAATTTATTGTTTTATCATTATTCGTTTCATGTTGTAGTTCTTCTTCTTCACTTGCCGCTTGATCGGTCCGTCTGAAAATAGAGTCCAGCGGTCACTTCTGTTGTGGCTTTTTAATGTGTTGTGGCTTTTTAATGTGTTGTGGCATTTGCGTTTGTGTTGTGGTGTTTGTATTTGTTGCGGCGTTTGCATTAAAATAGAGTCCCGCAGTCATTTCCGTTGTGGCTTTTTTTGGTGTGTTGTGGCTTTTTGTTGTGTTGTCACATTTGTATTTGTTGCAGCGTTTGCGTTTGTTGTGACCCCTCTCAGCTTCCGTAGAAATATGCAGCTGAAAACTAATTGAGCAGCAGAAAGAAAGTTTGGAGTGACTGAGAAACTTGTGAGGGGCTGGCAGAAAGCGGGGATGGAGAACACAGCTTCACGGTAATCAGGGCGACGCACGATAAAACTTTCCTGAAGTCACTGGATGGATGGACAAAGTCTGGACTTCAGTGACACCAAAACCATCCTGTCAGGATTCAGAAAGACCCCAACAATTCTAACTGGAACTGATGCTGAGTCTGACGACAGCGACACAGAAGAGGAAGCGACGCTCTGTTTACCTCCAGAGGTCGAGACCGAATTGCTCAGAAGTGACACTGAGGATGAAGAACTGAATGGATTTAGTGATTTGGAGTGAGATGGAGAGTTTGTCAAACTTGTTCTGTTCTGTTGTTTATGTTATAGTTTATCTGAAGAACTGTTCATATGTGACGTTAACAGTCTGTTGTTCTCTCTTCTATTGTTTTTACTAGAATTTGACTTTCAACAAGAAATGTCGGTTCCTGGTCTCTGATTTTATAAAATAAATTTCCCCCCAAAAAAGTGCAACTTATATGTTTTTTTCTTCTTCATTCTGCATTTTTTGGCTGGTGCGACTTAAACTCCGGAGCCACTTATAGTCCAAAAATACTGTAATAACAATAACCATGTACAAACAAATTTACCACATATCCAAGTGGCCTGGGTCACATTTGAAAAAATCGGATCTGTGTGGTTCAGACTGTCATTAAAAGATCAGATACAGGTCACATAGAGGCCAAAAAATCAGGTTTGGGTCACTTCAGGCTGCAGTCTGAACGCAGCCTAAGTGTATCTCCCACAGTGTGCGCTTCAAAGAGGCTCATGATGTTCACGGTTACAGGAGCCAAACTGGAGCCAGATTCTACGTTATGAACAGGATTTTTTTGATGTACAAAATAGTGAAAAAAAATTCTGATCATGTGTCGCGGGTTAATACGAACATTTTAAGACCAAAATGACGAGGCTCACTGCAGCAGGTACAGAGAGAGGAGCCACAAGATCCTAATGTAAGTCAACTGGAGCCAGAGTCAGAAGGAGCCAGAAGAACCTCCTAGAGAACTTCCTGGCATTTAGCACGTTCACTCTGTCCACTCATATATACAGTCTATGCTTTAAACTAATTTGAAATTACAAAATAAACATATTTTATCATTTTATCTCATACATGGACTAAAGCTGCAGTGCTTTTATTTTCGGGGTGTTTTTTTTTTTTTTGTTCACATAGAAAATTACGCAATACATAAATAAAGACATATGTGTACAATTAATATTATGCAGAGTAAAGCATTTTGGTGCATCACAATATGTTCTGTTTCTCATGGAAAAAAGAATTGCCCAGCCGTGCTCTATAGTTTTCTAAATGTATGAGCAGTATTGAGCCGTCAGGTTGTTCCAGGGCTGTTTTCTTGTTGCAGATTTTTCCAGTGACAGTTTCTTTCTGACATTTGATGCCAAGTTTTAGATCACAAATTCACAGTTAAAGTTGCTCAAATCATAAACTAATATTTATAAATGTGAAGACATTACACAGCAGAGACACACAAACAGACACCAGTCGCTGTGCGCATAATGAATCTGCCAGCCGCTCTAATAGGTTTACACTTTCCCTCCCATGCAGACACACATTTATCCCAGCGCTCATGAACGCACCATCCTGCAGCCCAGTGACAGTGAATTAACGTAGCGGCGCTCCTAAACACATCCACACACTCACTCGTGTCGTGGCGTGTGATTGGCTGAGACCCCCAATCAGCCAAGGGTAAAACCATTAACGTCCCTGCGTATTCTAACATTAGCCTACAAACGCTTCACTCAAAGCATTATGGGAGATTCTTGATTGCTGTTCTGATCACCCGATGCCTCGGCTACACAGAACTAATGGAGAAAATTAGCATGCTAACGGTAGCAAGGCTCATCAGTTTTCAGAGCACGATTACAGAGTCAATGTCTAGAGCCATATGACTGATACTGTCTGCTGCATGTGCACACACACTATGCACACACACACACACACACACACTGCACACACACACACTGCACACTGGACAAGGGCGTCAATCTTGTAAATAGCCATTAAAGCAAATACTCAAATTGTACAGAAAACATTAGGGAGATTGTGATCCATAATAATTAAGCTTATGTTTGTTTAGTGAAGGAATTGTATGTGAAATGTGCAGTGAAAGGTCACAAAAACTAATACTACACATACATAAAAATACTACAAATGATTACCCTGTGTTTTGATTATTGCAAACTTAAAAAAAATAAAATAAAAACAGTATGTAACATTTTTAGTTGATGGTTCACCACCTTTTCCTCTCCATGTAGATCAGGCATGTCCAAACTATGGCTCGTGGGCCAAATGAAGTCCTCAGACAAATTTTTCTTGGCCCTCAGGCTTCAGGAGAATTGACCAAAATTACCTTGCATCAATGAAAAATGTACTTTTTATTGCAAGTTTTTTGAAAATCTACCTTGATAAAGTTAATATTTAATTTAGTGTGTGGTTTTAAGGATCTTAGCGTGAATAAAGACTGATGGCTCATTCTAATGTGTTAAAAATGCACATATTACAGTTATTCCCTGTACTGAGCTCCAGTCTACAGCCCTCGATCAGCCCTCTGCTTCATCTATGTTTAGATTTGTGGCCCTTGATGAAAATAGTTTGGACACCCCTGATGTAGATGTTCTTGTTATACGTAGAACATTCCACAATATTATCACGATATTATTATTATTATTATTATTATTATTATTATTATTATTATTATTATCACAATATGCATCTAACTGTACGTTATTTATTGTGATATTTTGTAGAGGCTGATATAATTGTAGATGGGACACTTTTTTGCTTTTAAAATACCCTGACAAGATTTTGGTGTGAATTATTTCCGTCATAATCCCAAGAATTCAAGTAAAAACATGTTTCTTCATGTTGTCTGCGCTGAAAGGAATCATGGGATATGTAGTTTCCGATGTTTAGAAGATGTTGCTTCTATAAAACCTGCATTTAAGCAAAGGAACTTGTGATTTGATATATTGTGACAGCCCACGATATTATTGTGAGACTTTTGACGATACGATATCATGATATTTCGGTTATTGATGCATTTCTACTTATTTATCTTCACAGACACAAGTAGGTAGGGCTGCTCGATTATGGAAAAATCATTATCACGATTATTTTGGTCAATATCGAAATCACGATTATTCAGACGATTATTTTTTTGTTTGTTTATTCAGTATCTCTCTCAAAAAAAAAAAAACCCAGAAAACCCAAAACACTTTGCTTTACTTTGCTATTGATAATTTATGCAAAACTTTCAAATTGAAAATAAATATAGGATACAACAGAGCAGTTTTGCAATTCATAAAATATAAAATGAATCAAATAAACTTTGAACATGAAATAAAGCAGAAAAACATCAATGTATCCAAAATAAACTATATATCCAGCTGTTCTACAATCTCTATATTTAAAACATCAAATAAAATATACTTATTTACTTATTTATATCAAAAAATATCCCAGAATAAACTTTGTTAAGCTTTAATCGTTTCAACTTGATTATATGAGATTGGAGATTGTTTGACACACAAATTGAAGTTGTGGTCAAAATTCAATTAATTACACAGCCTTACAATAGGCCAGGACACAAGTCAGATCTGTGGAGAGGCAAACCTGCTCAGTGTGTCAGTCAGTGAAACAGAATTTGTCATTTGGTGAAACAGACCTGTGACTGTTGTAGGAAACATTAAGCATTTAAATAAATATACACACAAATATCTGCATTTCTTTTACAATTGTACTTGTATTATGTACTACACAAATAAAACTATATAATACGTTACTATATTAAAGTCATCATTTTTACTTTAAATGTAAAATAATCACATAAAAAAAGGAAATTAGGTTTGGTAGATCAATTAGTAATTATTCAAAATGCAAGTTGACACCAAATATATTAAAGGTAGACAGATGTTTTTAGTGTGATTTGGTTAAGTTTTCTCGAAGTTTGTTTCAAAGTAAAATACACTTCACTAAAGAAATATACACATACATATACCTAAAAATCTACACATTTTGTTTGCCATTATATTTTAATTTTTTGAGCATTTGAAAACTGCAAAACGCCACTGACCCACATAATAAGGATGTATGTTTTTCATGTATTTTTTTTTCCATTCCAGGCAAAACACAAACATCTCCAGGGAGCCAAGCAGATGGTGGACCCACATCAGAAAAACGATATAGTGCACATCTAAAAAGTACTGGAGTATTGAGTTGTTTTAGATGAATGCTGATATTTACAACGAACAAAATTACAATTAACAAAGTGTATTTTCTTCATACTCGCCAGTTCCCAAGAACCACTTAGACACAGTGTTGGGGAGTAACAGATTACATGTACCAGAGTTACATAATCAGACTACAAATTATGAGTAACTGTATTCAGTTACAGTTACTGTTTAAGTGAGTGGTAATTGGATTACAGTTACTTGGTTGAAATAAATGGATTACACAGAGGTATTTTCCTGTTTTCACATTTTGGGCTGTATCCCCTTTTTTCTTTTTTGGTAATTCCTCTCATCGCCGGACACTAAACCAGGACTAAACCAGGACTAAACCAGGTCTAAAACCCCGACTAAACCAGGACTAAACCAGGTCTAAACCAGGACTAAACCAGGTCTAAACCAGGACTAAACCAGGACTAAAACTAAACCAGGTCTAAACCAGGACCTCTAAACCAGGACTAAACCAGGACTAAAAACCCTAAACCAGGTCTAAACCAGGCTAAACCAGGACTAAACCAGGACTAAACCAGGTCTAAACCAGGACTAAACCAGGTCTAAACCAGGACTAAACCAGGACTAAACCAGGTCTAAACCAGGTCTAAACCAGGACTAAACCAGGTCTAAACCAGGACTAAACCAGGTCTAAACCAGGACTAAACCAGGAAACCAGGTCTAAACCAGGACTAAACCAGGTCTAAACCAGGACTAAAACCAGGTCTAAACTATGTCTCAAACAGGATTTAACAGGATTAAATCCTGCTGTGTGGACGTGTCTCCTCCTCTTCTATCAATAATAGTTTTAATTTGGTTCAGTAAAGTCTGGGCTTTTAATTTTCTTTTAGCAGACAAAACATTTTATGCTACGATTTCCTCGTCTTTGCTTCTCTACAGCAAATCAAGTAATCCAAAGTATTCAGATTACATTATTCACTTTAAGTAATTCAATGGATTACGTTACAAACTACATTTTGGGGTATGTAATCTGTAATCTGTAGGGGAATACATTTGAAAAGTCACCTTCCCAACATTGCTTAGACATGACAGCGTTCCAAGTACCACCAGATCTAAACCAGGACGATCTCCTCTCCACACCATAATTCTAAGGAAATTAAACAAACGAAACCAAAAATGTGCATAAAAATTCTAAATGATGCACATATACCATTGTCCGGGAACCACTAATCTATTCTAGCGAGACAATGTACCACCAAACTATCTGTGCGTCTAAATTCTGCCCCAGACCGGCTCGTGTCTGACCTGTTGTCCTGGTGGTGGATGGACAGGATGACCCCGGAGTTGAGGTGGTCCTGTTTGACCGTAGCCAACACAGTGAACTCATTCTTGCCCCTCAGCTTCTGGATCATGGACCTCGAGACATCAGCCGGGGCCTTCACCTCCCGGGAAGAACCTGCAACAAACACAAAAGCATTCAGTGGATTCATCGGAGATTTTGTCGATAGTGTTGAGGAAGTCAGAGAGCGAGAGGGAGCAGTCCTGTTTGGGTTTAGGCCTGGTCTAGTCCGGGTTCAATCCTGGTCTAGTCCGGGTTTAGTCGGTATTTTTCTGTAGTGAGCAGTGGTGTAGAGGTACACGGTTCATGGCATGATAACCCCGACATGCCCAAATATTCAATACAAATCACTCAGTACGAATATATAAAGGTGCCGGCCAAGTAAAAGTCAGTTTGTTTTTTGTTTGTTTTTTTACTTAAAATTATGCAGAATCGTGTTTTTAACATTAACACAGTTTATATAATCACCTATATAAAATAAATCAGACACATGTGCCAAGGACTGAACCAGGACTAAAACAGGATTAAAACAGGACTAATCTTGGATTTGAGAGAGAGAGAACCCCAAGCCTGTGGAGCAGAGGAGAGGTTTAGTCCTGGTTTAGTCCTGGTTTAGTCCTGGTTTAGTCCTGGTTCAGTCCTGGTTCAGTCCTGGTTTAGTCCTGATTTAGTCCTGGTTTAGACCTGGATCAGTCCTGTTTTAGTCCTGGTTCAGTCCTGTTTTAATCCTGTTTTAGTGCTGTTTTAGTCCTGTTTTAGTCCTAGTTCAGTCCTGTTGTAGTCCTGGTTTAGTCCTGGTTTAGATCTGGTTTAGTCCTGGTTTAGTCCTGGTTCAGTCCTGGTTTAGTCCTGGTTCAGTCCTGGTTCAGTCCTGGTTTAGTCCTGATTTAGTCCTGGTTTAGATCTGGATCAGTCCTGTTTTAGTCCTGGTTCAGTCCTGTTTTAATCCTGTTTTAGTGCTGTTTTAGTCCTGTTTTAGTCCTAGTTCAGTCCTGGTTTAGTCCTGGTTCAGTCCTGGTTCAGTCCTGGTTTAGTCCTGGTTCAGTCCTGGTTCAGTCCTGTTTTAGTCCTGGTTTAGTCCTGTTTTAGTCCTGGTTCAGTCCTGTTTTAATCCTGTTTTAGTGCTGTTTTAGTCCTGTTTTAGTCCTGGTTCAGTCCTGTTTTAGTCCTGGTTCAGTCCTGTTTTAGTCCTGGTTTAGTCCTGGTTCAGGTCTTTATTTGACAGTAGTGCAGATTTCATGAGTTTATGCAGGTTGTTTTCTCCAGTGCCAGTAGCTCCAGTTTGACATTTAAGTTGTAGCTGTTTTATATTTGTTATTATTTGGTACAGAAGAAGGAACATTGAATATCTGGGAAAAAAAACATAATCAAAAGATAAGAAAACAAAAATATGAACTGTAAATTTTAAATTTTTTCCCATAAATGTGTTCATTTTCAGAGCAAATTCTAAAATCTAAAAATAACCACTTTAACCTTTGATAGTTAGTTTTTTTTCAACCCGTAATTTAGATTCCATTGCAGTCCGCTGTGCAGCCCCAGTCCACTAATGCTACTGCAGCCTGTACTTTGTGTGTGGTTATTTCCCCGACTCGTGTTCCCAAGGGCCTGCCCCTCGACCCCCCCCCCCCCCCACCTCCGGTCCCACGCAGACCCTCCATGCTACTTTAATGGAAGCATCAATAAAAGATGGTGTTTCACATCAAAGACCTGGGAGCGGAGATGTGAGGCAAGTGCGCGCTGACCTGGTACAGTTAGGAGCTCCGGGAGGCTGCTTTTCTCTGGATTTACATGACTTCCACCAGCAAGAAGCCTTCATTAGCACGATATGGTAATACTAAAACTACGAAAAATAATTACATGGATAAACGTTTACATTGAGTCACATGGGGCAGGCTTCACATGTGCAGTTTGCCCTGTGCTCCCTGGTGCTGGAGGTTTAATATCGGCTATAAACCACAGAAAGACTAAACCAGGTCTAAACCAGGAGGACAGAAGAACTAAACCTCTTATTTTGTAATCATGCTCAGTTAAACAGTGAAAAATCTGGTCCAAATCAACAGGAAACCAAGAGTGAACTATAAATACACCAGGATTACATCCAGAATAAACCAGGACTGAACCAGGAATAAACCAGGAATAAACTAGAAACAGTGTATCATTCGTTCATTCATTTTTCAAAATAGAACCAAAAATTTGAAAAAAAACAAAAACAAAAAAATATATATATATATATATATATATATATATATATATATATATATATATAATTATAACTATTTTCTTCATTATTTGTCTGCAAAACCAAAATGAAAAAATAGATAATGATTTGTTTTATTGGTTCTCGATTTTGTGTTTAAATGAAAAATGTTTGCATGACTTAAACTGCGACTTCAACTGGACTAAACCAGGACTAAACCAGGACTGATCCCAAAACTGAACCAGGAGGATTAAACCAGGACTGAACCAGGTCTAACCCAAGTCTAAACCAGGACTTGACAAGAAATGAACCAGGATTAAACCAGGACTAAACTAGGACTAAGACAGGTCTAAACCAGGACTAATCTTGGACTTGAGAGAGAGAGACAGGACCCCGTCCGTGGAGCAAGGTGTCCGCAAAGTGCGATTGGGTGTCTGCTGCGCTTAGCCCCACGAGGTGTGGAGCTCTGCATGGTCCTTTCACCCACAGTCATCTGACTGTCTACATGGGCGCACCAGTGGGCCCGTCCCAACACACAGTCCTGGTTCAGTTCTGGTTTAGTCCTGTTTTAATCCTAGTTCAGTCCTGGTTTAGTCCTCCTCATTCAGTCCTGGGATCAGTCCTGGCTGAGTCCTGATTGAGTCTTGGTTTAGTCCTGGTTGAGTCCTGGTTTAGTCCTGGTTGAGTCCTGGTTGAGTCCTGGTTGAGTCCTGGTTTAGTCCTGGTTTAGTCCTGGTTGAGTCCTGGTTTAGTCCTGGTTTTGGTTGAGTCCTGGTTGAGTCCTGGTTGAGTGCATATATGGCATCCTATTTTTCATTTAAACACAAAATCAAAAACTGAAAAGACAAATTGTTTCCGCTTTTTCATTTTGGCTTTGGAGACAAATAATAAAGATTTTTTTTTCTTTTTTTTTTTTCTTACTGTTGGTTTTATTTTGAAAAACAAATGAACAAATGATAAACGGATTAACCAGGACTAAACCAGGACTAAACCAGGACTGAACCAGGACTAAACCAGGACTGAACCAGGACTGATACCAAGATTGAACAAGCTGCAAATCAAGATAAAGTAACCAAAGTATAGGAGTAAATTACAAATAAAACCATAAACTTGCACTGTGTAACATTTGTGGTGCTGGGTAGACCATCTGCTTGTCTCAGAAGTGATTATTTTTCCTAGAAGGTTTCACAGTATGACATTAAACGCAACACCCACAATATTAAATGATGTCGTTTTATGTGAGCAAAAGAGCAAAATCATAAAGCATCAAAGAGACAAGTCCCCACCGCAAAGTTACGCAGTCAAATTTTAAAGCTGCAAATCATTCCTGGGTACAACAAAATAACTACTAAACATGCATTCATTTTTTTGGCGTATTTAAAAGAGTGTTAAAGAACCTAGAATAGTGTTTTGTTCACGTAAACCAACCCGTCTGCGTTTAGTTTAAAGTGCACTCGTGAAGGTTTTGTCCCCGTTGGCTTTAAGTGCAGCAGAGGCACGGCGTCCGTCTCTTCGGGATGGGCGTTCATACATTTTGCATTGCCGGTGTCATTGGTTGAAGAGGCACAGATGGTCCAATGACTAAGGGACAGGAGTTCTGCCTAGCGATAATCTGCCATCAACGCCATCTATTTAATGAGGGAATCGACGTGAGCGGAGACGGTATAATCTCACAAATGATGGAATTTTTAATCTGGGAGAGAGTGATATAAATAACAGAACCTAACCTACTTTTTCCACTGTCTGGGAATGACTTGCAATATACAGCAAGATATAGCAAAAATAAAATCTGATATTTTCATCAACAAACACAAAATATGATGTAAAATGTACCGTATTTTTCTGACAATAAATCAGACTTTTTTTCATGGTTTGGGTGTTTTCCGCGACTTATACCCCAGTGCGACTTATATATTAAAATATTCACAGTGACGTGGAGAGGTTCTAATCTTGTGTGTCAGTATCCTGTTCCTCCTGTACCACTGTCAATTGGCTCTACTGCACATGTCTCCTGCAGAAAGAGCCTCTGTTCTGTCTGTATCATGTCAGTCGATCGCACCATTACTTCTGAACCACTGAACAATTTAACATTTATATACATTTAACACTTATAAAGACGACTGAGAAGACTGAACACAAATGCCCCCAAAAACAAAATCAGATTTTGCAGATTACAAACTGCAAGTCGTGAAATCTGCGGCCAAACACAGTAATCGAGCAGCAGAGAGAAAGTGGATGCACCATGAAACTTTCCTGAAGTCACTGGATGGATGGACAAAGCCTGAACTTCAATGACACCGAAACCATCCTGTCGGGATTCAGAAAGACCCGAATAATTCTAACTGGAACTGATGGTGAGTCTGACGACAGCGACACAGAAGAGGAAGCGACGCTCTGTTTACCTCCAGAGGTCGAGGCCGAGTTGTTCAGAAGTGACACCAAGGATGAAGAATTGAATGGATTTAGTGATTTGGAGTGAGATGGAGAGTTTGGTAAAACTTGTTCTGTTCTGTTTTTTATGCTATAGTTTTGTTCTTCTTCATTACACATTTATGCCACTTATAGACCCAAAAGTACGGTACGTGAACACAATAACAGGAGGTGGCATCTCCTCCAGTCCAAGTAAGAGTCAGGTTCATGGAGATGCAAACCTGCTCACAGTAAAGATGTATGTTATTGCGTAGAATCCCTCAGTTGTCCAGGTAGAATGTATAGCAAAGGAGAAATTCAATTTGTTAACTGGTCAAACGTTTATTTAGGTCGAAAATGTTTCACAGCTTTAAATAAATTAATTTCTCGCTATAGTTTATCTGAAGAACTGTTCATATGTGACGTTAACAGTCTGTTGTTCTCTCTTCTATTGTTATTACTACAACTTGACTTTCAACATGAAATGTTGGCTCCTGGTCTCTGATTTTATTAAATACATTTCCCCAAAAAGTGCTACTTACAGTCCATTGCGACTTATATATATATATATATATATATATATATATATATATATATATATATATATATATATATATATATATATATATGTTATTTTCTTCTACACTGCACATTTTTTGGCTGGTGTGACTCCAGAGCGACTTAGTATGAAAAATACGGTAATTATTTTGATAATTTTTTAGGCAGTATTGTAGACTTTTATTTATGGGGTTGTGTGAGTGTGATGAAAGCAATAGCAATTCACAATTCCAAACTAAATCTTATATATTCCGAATAGTGAAAAGTACGTAAAATGATAGAGAAAACTGAAAGCCATGATATCACCAAATAAAACTGTATCTTGAGGCAACAGCTGAAAATTCCAACATGTGAAGTTAATCTATCCACGTGAACCAAAACTGGCACAGAGTTCACCGTCTGTTCTGCTGACATAAATCAACAAAGGCAAAATTATTTCCTCACATTTAGCTTCAGAAAGCAGTGCCATCATTCAATTCAATTTATTTTTGATTCGCCTAAAATCAAAACACCAGTCTCGCACTGCTGAATAAAATGCTTGATTTAACCAACAGAAAGTTTCAATCAAACAGTGAAACAGTCATTGGGCAATAACGGACCAGCAGATTAACCAATGTTCACAGTAAACACGCAAATTCAAGACTGTCCTTAGACCCTTCATCACAGCAACCAAAAAAGAAAGAACGAAAGAACTAGTGGGACAAAGAGAAACGTTATAGGCGAGTTTCAGCTGCGTCATTGTTATTAAAAGCCTGCGTTGCATGCTGGGAAATATTTTGGTCGGAGGCAAGAAACAGGATTGCGGTCAAAACCTCGTGTATTTCTCCCCGATAATGGTAAATTCCTGCTGCATTATCGGATGCACAAATAGAAGCACGAAAGAAGGAAAATGTTTTTTTCATATTCCGAGTGAAAAGAACCACTAACGGTGAATTAAACGACTTTCAAACATCCGCAGAGCAAACGTAGAAGATCCTAACAAACCGTGGACTCCAACAAGTTCAACAACACATCGAGACTCTTGGAGGTTTTCATCTTTTCTGCTGTGAATGGCCCAGGAGTTTCCACCAAGTCATTGTGGATATCACCAAAGTGAATATTTGTCCAGGTAGTTGGTGATTCTGACCAGAAATTTTTGTCGGGGTTGAAAAGTGTGATTTGTCGTCCGTCGATGCTTATGACCAGTTTCTGGTCAAATGGTCTTGGGTCCTCTGTCGTTAGAGTGGATAAATAACCGGGATCAATACCCTTTACGTGTTTTCTCGCTCCGTCCGTCATGTTGAATTAGTGTTTCTTGCCGCCGACCAAAATAAATCCCAGCATGCAACGCGCGCTTTTGTCAACAATGAAACTCACCAATAAGTCTGTGAGTTTGTTCCAGAAACAGTGAACCTCCCACACAAAGTTCTCCAGGCTCCTGCCCTCCATCTGAAACAACGCCAGAATCAAATAGTAGAACATGAATGCACCTCAAAGGGCCCATCTCATGCTAAATCGACTTTTCAGAGCTTTCTACCTTCTAAGAGTGATGTGTGGGTCTTGTATTTTTCGCTGAAGTGTTTTTTAGATTGATTTGGCGTTTTTTTTTTAAACAAATTGCAGCGTATTTCTGCCACCCTCCCACATGACAACGAGCTAAAGCTGCTACAGCGATGACGCAGCACATACACCTATGACGCGTTCGACGTAGCAGAAAGCGCTGCAATTTGTGAAAAAAATTGTTGTTGTTGTTGTCGAGAATGAGAGGAGAGAGAGAATGGGATGACAGAACGAGAAAAAATGAGGGAAGAGAGAGAGAATGAAGAGAGAGAAAGAAAAAATCAGGTTAGAGAGAGAATGAGGGGAGAGAGAAACAAAGAGAGCAGAGAGAAAATAAAATGAGTGAATGAGAAAAAATGGGGGAAGAGAGAAAGAGAGTGATGGGAGAGAGAGAAGAGAGGGAGAATGACAGGGGAGAGAGAGAATGAAAAAGAGGAGAGACTGAGGGAAGGGTGACAGAAAGGAAAGAGCACAGGAAAGAGTTGGGAGAACAGTGATAAGAAGGGAATGAGAAGGAGGAGAAGAGAGAAGTGGAAAAAGGGAGGGAGAGAGAGGAGGGAAAGAGAGACGTATGGACAGGCAACATGTGACCGTCTAATCTATTTCATTTTTCCATTCTGTTGATACATTTGGAGAAGTAGAGATGAGAGAGGAGAGGGGAGGAGGAGCTGGGTGGAGGGCGAGGTCCACAGAGACCTCCGGATCCGGGCGTCCCTCTGCAGGCTTTGATCCTCGTGCACGGCTCTCATCGCTACACTTGTCTCAGCGTGAGGGGGTGGACAGGACACACTCGTGAATGAAGTGCTCAGATTGATCCGTGTAGTACTGGCTCCACTCTTCTGAAGACTAAAGCGAGGACGGAGAGAACAGAGAGAACAGAGAGAACAGAGGGAACGGAGGGAACGGAGGGAACGGAGGGATGGAGGCACGAGACACAATCCCCAGACTGGAGATAATACGTGTTTAATATTAAGTAACTGAACTGTGTAACTTTTCCATTTGCAGTTCAATTCTAAATGTTTTTATTGCTCAAAAACACCTTGAGAAACAGCGGGCTCTAATTTCAACAGATCTGACTCGTAACTTGGCCTAGTGGCATCACTCTCTTGTCTCCATGGGGACAGTTACACAAGTATAAAGTTCTAACGTGGAACAGTCTTGGCAGAGCAATAACATCTTCATGGAGACAAGTATTTATTTATTTATTTATTTATTGGATCCCCGTTAGTCTTTATTGGGGTAAAGACTATTCTTTCTGGGATCCAAGTTGGCATAATTTACAATAAAATGGTCCATTATAATAACAAAAGTCCACACATGAGTTTATACAGTCCTGTTCTATAGTATACTGCACTACACAACACTACTACAATTATAATATATCCAATAAATTACTATACATAGCTTGTGACGAACTATAATTATGTACAATTTCCAATATATTTCTTTAACATTTTCTTAAAACTTGGTTCATGCTAGTAGGTGTTGGATCCTTCACCAGAAAACTTTTCTTGTACCTTTAAAATGTCCAGTGTTCAGTAGTACACTGCAGTACACATGGGCCCGGTCAAGCAGAAGTAAACAACAAGGCCAAAAATTCAAGTTAATGCATCTGATATAAAAATGTATTGAACAGATACATATGTACTCTAGTTTATCAAACTGTTGACCTTTTTTCTGTACCATTTTTGGTTCTAAAGTTCCATATGTTTTAAACAGACCATGTATGAAACATGGAACAAAAATTATTTCCCAAATTTCAAAGACCTGCAAATCATGTAAATAAATGGATGTATTTCATCATATCTTGTGTTATTCCATCTTTGAACTGTTGATGAAGGTACAGGATTTTTCAAAAAAAAAGTATTTAAAATGATAAAAATTTGCTTGGAAGGACTGACATATTTTATAGAAATAGTTTCCTTTCATTTTGAAGTAATATTAAAGTATTCAGAAGAAAAAAGCGACAAATGATGTAAAATCCTGCACCTTCTACTTGTTTGAACAATTTTCCCTCCTGTTACTTTTCCCTCCGTTACCATGACCTTTCTTCATAAAAAATCTCATTGAGTCAAAAAGTAAGAGGTTTTTCAACCTAATCTTGTACCATATGGTAGAAAACTATATGAAGCAAATATTCAAACCAGTTTGTTAAGGATATGGAAGTGAGAACCAAGAGTTATCACTGTTTGGATTTATTGCCCAAAAAGTGCTGCATATTTCATTCCCTCTGTTACCGACATGAGTTTTAAAATTTTTGTCAACAACTTGAAAGAATATCACAGGTTTAACTTGACCCTGTTGGAGTGTAACTCTTTCCTACATTCTGATACTTTACTTATTTCAATAGTCCCTCTAGTTTCTGAATAAGAGACATTTGAATGTCAAAAATCTGCCCCTGTTTCCCTCCGTTACCACTTGACCAGACCCACATACAATATTGTAGCATCAAACCCAGCTACTACTTCTTACTTCTGCCTACTACCACTACTACTTCTTATTTCTACAGCTGTGCACTACCACTACTCCAACTCGCAACTACAACAACTCCTACTACAGTAAACTGCTCTGATGCTGGATATTATCAGCCAGTATGGTCACTTGGAGACATATTTGCTATCGGCCTAAATCAGCCGATACGGGCCAATAGTCCACGCCGACCTCGTTATAAAGCTCAGACTCTCTACATTATTACATTCTATTTAATCCTATTTACCGACAGATAAATGTCCTAATATGTGGCTCAACATCAATATTTATTAGAGGAGTAATTTGTGTGTGTGTATCGCAGTACTGCCCCTGAACATCACATGACTCACGTGCTTTTGTTTACAGCAGCAACACTGAGGCGCTGCTTAAAATGCTCTTGTGTCTGATCTACGATACTGAAAATAAAAGTGAACTTAAGTACAGTTTAGGCCAGAAACAAAATACTGCTGTTTTTATCTGGATTATATTCTTTATACTGGTGATTGTTTTGCGTCGGGATTAAAAGGACACTTATTTGTGAAGACTTGTGATCTGAGAGGAGCCCGTGTGAGCGCTGAGTGTTGGAAATGTGTCGGTTTTGAAGCTACTTTTGGTTCTTTTGTCATTGTTTAGCTCTTAGCTGCTGTAGCTTCCACACATAAACAGTTTGTTTTCTCTTCCACTGGCCTAGTGTAAAGTGACTATAGTGTCTGTACATGTTACTGGACCTGCACTGATATGTAGATGAGCTGTCAATAGAGATGTGAATGGTCTGCATTTATGTGTATAATGAAATGTGCACGCATTTACTGCTAAAGACTCTAAAGTCATTAAATGGTCTATTTTCGAACTTTTTTCACAAATAAACCGCACCAGACTTTAAAGGAAACACAAGCAGTGTGATGGGTGAGTGGTTTTGTTTGTTTGTGGTCGTTCACGGTGACTCTGGGCTTTGTTCAGTTGTGGCGTGTAGGGAGGGTGCTGTCTGGCACCGCTGGATTGTCGGCGTGTTCACAGTGACTCAGTTGTTCAGTTGTGCCTAGAAGCGGCACATCGCACTCGCTTTTTCGATCCGTTCCTCCATTCCGTTCCTCGTCGGTGTGGAGTGATGAGTGTGTTTGTGGGTGTGTTTCGCCGTGTGGTCGCTGTCTTCTCCGTGTGTGTTTGTGTGTTCTGCGGATGGTTCGGCTTTGTAGTTTACTGAAGTCGTACTGGGACACCCGAGTGGATTCGTGTATAGGATGCTCTGGATTGTGGTGCGCACTCGTTTTTTGATGCGGTTGGAGGCTTAAGAGCGCGCCTAATAGCCCGGAAAATACGGTAGTTTACTTACTGTGTTTACTGACCAGAATGTGATGCAAAAATGCCAATACCCCGACCTACTGTCTTTAAATATGACATAAAGAGGCAGAATAACAGTAAATGTCGCCTAAATAAACCCAATTTAAAATCCAGTAGAGCCAAACCTAAGTTTTAGAATCAGTTGAAGATTTACAGCGAATTTTAACTAAATACACTGGCTGTTATTTCAGCTACCATCAGCTCCAAAGCTCGTTTTATTAGTATACTGGATCCAAAAAATAAAAAAGTCTGTATGTTCAGGCCCTAATGTAAGTCATAAATGTAAATGATATTAAAACATCGGAGCTTTAAGACCTGAAGCATAGTTACATCACCACTGAGCTGTACACAGAGTTAGAAAAGTGCAGGAGATGAGTTGAATTCTGGGTAGAAAAAGGCAAGCTCTCCCTTCTGCCAAATCAATGCGGTCGTGCTGAGGAGGCGGCGGTCGATTATCTATTGGCAGGAGCCTGAATGGGGCAGCCACCTGCTCCTAACCACCACGCACCGGGCTCCTGACACAAAGTACCCACAAAATAATGATCAGAGAAATCCAATCATGGCACAGCTCAGAACCAGAACACATCTTCTGGCATCTTTGTTAAATGTTTACAATCAGGTTAGGTACATTTGCCAAGCTAGGATCAGCTTTCAAAACCTTTTCATAAGAGTTGAGAAAGATGCCAACTGCTCAGTGAGAGCGCAGCACAACAAGAGATCAATAAATCAATGAGTTAATTTATCTTAATGTGAGAGTTCATTGAAGTCTGAAAGAGAAGTGCACCAAAGCATGACATGTTTAGAGTCCAATGACAAACTCTTTACTATGGACTATTTGTTATTATGGACCAACTACGGGCCGGAGGCGGGGCAATGCTGTGCTAATGTGAGGAAGTAAACATTTATGTCCACAAGTATTTAACAGGAGATATGTCAGCGTTCATTTGGTCACATGAATGTCTGCAGACAGATAAAGAATATGACAGAACCTCCTGACCATCATGGAAAGTACAAATGTCACCTCATAATTCAGCTGCATGATGGAAACAGTCAGTTAAAACCAAAGATCGGAACATTCCCCATGGAGAAGGATAGGGAAGTTTTTAAGTAGATGAGCCACACGGTAGAAGATTATAGCCAGAGGTCTTCCTCCAGGCCAAATAACAGACAGATGTGTGGAAATGCAAGGCCTCTCACAGTAAGAACATATACATACATTCAGGGCCTGTCCACACGAAAGCGTTTTTTTTGGTTAAAACAGTGAAGTTTGTATTCGTTTTGGCCTCTTGTCCACATGGAGCTGGCGTTTTGGGTGGGCAAAACTGTGTTTTTTGAAAACGGGTTCCAACAAATGTTGCATTGTCGTGTGGACAAGTAAACTGCAGCTTTTGGAAAATGATGACGTCACAACCCCGTCATTCACCAGGGTCCTCCGATACAGCGAAGTCTGCAGCCCTCGAACAAGCCTCCACAGACCACAAGAGCGCTGTCGAAACGGGACAGGTGTAGTCTACGGAGGCGCTCCCATCGCCCAGCAACCGAGGCACACTAATACTAACAACACACACCGCAGATTACGCACACGGATCAATAACAAAGATTACACACGGGTAATTAAACTGTTGGATTTTAAGACCAAGTTATTCTAATAATTCTCACCCAGATGTTATGGCTAAAAATGAAAACTTATGTTTAACTTCTGCAAAACAAAATGGCAATATTTCTGGGATACATCCTAAAATAGGCTAAATTACCTTAAAGTTTAAAAAACAGTGATGAGATCTGCATTATTAAATATTATTATCTTTGTTAACAGCGCCACATACAGGTGTGGCACATGTATTACATCGTTTTCACTCAATGCTCCATTGTCATCTGGACGTGAATATTTATTGATCTGACAAGTGTGTGGATGTGAATTTTTTTCAACCCGCAAGAAAAAAAAAAAGCCCAGGAGTGTTGTCATGTGCACATAGGCTCAGAGCAATAAAAAAAATCAAAAATTTAAAAAGTTACAGATTGTGGCTTTAAGTCTTTAGTCAGTGTATAAAGACACACAGAGGGCTGGTAGAGCTACTCCTGACATGAGAACACATTTTGAAGCATAATATTTTGGTACAGAGATATACTGCAGTAAACAATAAAATAAAATGAATAAATAAATAAAATGAAAACTACTTGATGTCTAAACTAATAGAAGTAACAATTAGAAGTCACTTATTTAATCTTTTACAGTTCAAATGTTATTGCACTGTAACAAAAAAACACCCCAAATCTGCCCACTTTATATTGAGCCCCCAAACGTACTGTTCCAGCGTTCATATTTTAAACGATAAGTGGATGAAGTAATTATCATGACAGGCCTATAGCAGCTCTAGCCTCTGTCTGACACATTTGTATTTAGTTCATGTCTCCTGAGTTCCAGCCCAGAGAGTCCAGGTAACACCGGGCTTAATTCAAATCTCTTTTCTCACACAATCTTCACTTCTACCTGTATTTACTGACAGAAAGTACCACACTGTTTCCTTACAAAACTCTAGACACCAAGAAGATTATGTTTCTACCCAAAATGTTCTGCAAAATGTTCTACTAATTTGATAATTTCCCTCCAGACGGGTGCAGAGCATTACAAATACCAGGTAGAGGCTCTGGTACTTTAGTATGTGGAGCTGTGAGCCTCTTGTGGGTTGCCAGAACAAAATAACACATCCCACATCTTTGCAGTTTCTCACCAAAAGCATTTTACAAGAACAAGATCTCTCAGGCAGTCTGTGCAGAGGATGGCAGAAGCCCACAAGATCACGAAAACAACTCAAGTGGAGAAAAAACTCATTTACTCGGGTAGATGTATCTATCTGAATCATATACTGTATGTCAATCTAACCACGCAAATGTGAACTCATCCCTACAGCATAGTCATAATCAGAGGACGGTTTACATTTCTGTATGTGGAGGCTGCACAAATATGGATGAACCTAAACATGATTTAACTATTATTTCCTTATTAGTCACTATCACTTCTTCAGAGCTTTATGAGAATCAAATTACACTGGATTTAGGAGCAACATTTACACTTCATGACTTTATAATTCGGGAAGTTAGATTTCATAAAGCTGGTCACAAACTTAGGGAATGATGATTTACTGTGAATACATGCATCCTGAATTTCGGACTTCGCAATGCATCGAGCAATTCATACTGGGAAAGATCCTCCGAAAAAGTGAGCATTAAACCACCATGTTTGTTTTCCCAGTGGGATGTGTCTATTGTCAAAATCGATCTTTTCAAGTCTTTTGAACCATATCACTTTTGTTTCTGGTTCTGATATTGTCATATTTTAGTTTTGGGATTCAGACATCGTTAATTGTGTGGTTGTTGGATCCTAACAGCGGAAAACAGGCTTCGGAAGTTTGCAAACTCCATGAATGCAAAAGTGAATCAGATGTGTGTGACTGCAAACCTCTGTTCAAACTGTTTCTCTTCCCAACGGAATTGAAAAATAGTGAAAGGTGAAGGGGATGGGCAGGATTGATCCACAGGAAGGACCAAAAAGGAAACATCTGACTGACTAAGAAATCATCGTGAGTTTGCAGTGAACATTTTGTTTGTGGAGCGACATCAAAGCAAAATCCACGTTTGTTAAGTGAGAGGTGCAGAAGACAAACAGACTGAGCTGCACTTTCTTGTTCTTGTGGTTTTACAGCAACATCAAGTCTTGGTCTCTTTGCAGTGGAAGGTGTTTCTTGGTGAACAGTTGGTGCCTTTCGCTTTGGTGTTGACTTTTTACATTCTTAACCGAGGTTGAGCGAGGGATCTGGGATTTTGCTTTGTTGTCGCTCCATATACAAAATGTTCACTGCAAACTCGGGATGATTTCTTAGGCAGTGGGAGATTTGAGTTGATGAAAGGGATTTTCTTCAATTTTGCTTTGTTGTGCTCCATATACAAAATGTTCACTGCACTCGGGATGATTCTTCAGTGAAAGGTTTCCTTTTTCCTTCCTGTGGATCAGTCCTGCCCATCACCTTCACCTTTCACTATTTTTCAATTCCATTGGGAAGGGAAACAGTTTGAACAGAGGTTTGCAGTCACACACATCTGAATCCCTTTTGCACTTATGGAATTTGCAATTTTCCGAAGCACATTTCTCGAGCCGTTTTCCGCTGTTAGGATCCAACAACCACACGATTGCATGTCCGAATCCCAAAAAAAAAAAAATATGACAATATCAGAACCAGAAACAAAAGTGATATGGTTCAAAAGACTTTGAAAAGATCGACTTTAACAATAGACACATCCCACTGAGAAATCAAACATGGTGGTTTGATGCTCACTTTTTCGAAGGATTCTTCCCAGTATGCATTGCGCGATGACCGGAAGTCTGAAATTCAGGGTGCATGTATTAAGGAAATAAATGCTGTTTTGCTGTTTAGTCATGTCATTAATCATGAATAATCCATAATAACCACAATCTCTTCTCACAGTAATATCTCAGTCACACTCAAATTTGACTTTGTAACATGCTTAATTCTCCCACATCCACAGCCTGTCACACTATTCAGTCTGAAGACTCACCTCTGCATATATGTTTACAGAGATATGCAAACACACAGCACAGGCCTACAGCTGCTCGGGGCTGGATGGATTATTCCACCTCTCGGGAACATTTGCATTCTCTCTCCCTGCTGTGTCTCCACTCTGCTGGAACAAATACTCCACCCAGCCAAGGGCACCTCCAGGACCTGCTTTGGACAGCAATTTCTCCCCAATTCTCAATCCCCCTCCTCCTCCTCTTCCTCCTCCATGTCAACAGGGCACTAATCGCCGCCTTCTAGCCCCCTGAATGCAGAAATGTCCCGCGGGACGGTAGTGCCCCCCCACCACGGTCACCGAAATACAGGGACGTCAAGATAGTCACAGTCGAGAAGACAAGTTGGACCACAGGAGACGAGGAGCAGCAGGCAACAGTTTATAGGTAATGTATAGAAACAGGAAGCAGAGTGTTCAGATGGAACGCCACATGCTGGAGACAGAACAGGACAAAAGGTGCCACACTGAAATGTGATTCTACACATCCTAAAAGAAAATGAGACAGACTCTCACTGTCCTAACACACGCACGCTGACAAAATACTAAATATACTGTTGGTCATATTGCAGAGAAATAGTATTTCCAGCTTTAGCTCAAAAGAAATACATCTCACAGGGTCATGTACCTTCTACGGCCACTGAAAATGGAAAAAGTAAAGAGGATATACATTTTATATTAAAGGGGCAGAAACCTGCTTGCCTCTATAGAGGTGACATAGAGGTGGCCTGGAATGTTCCATAGTATAAATGTATCTATTTCCATGGAAACAAGCAAGCAACGGGGGGTGACCATAAAGGTCAAAGTATAGTTCTGCGTCGACTCAACACACTCTGCCGCCGTCGCCTTGTCACCGTTGTTTTTGATTTAAGGATCTGGGTCGAGGTCTATGTGTCGAGAAGTAATTCCAGGATTCTCACTCTTTTTCACAGACAAAATGTCTAAACTTTTCCATGACTTTACAGTACCTACATGTGTAGAACTGATCAGAATTTTAGGGCTAAATATAAAAATAGCTAAATATATATAATAGTTAAACCTTTCCACTCACCTTATGGTTTGGGATTATTATTATTATTATTTTTTAACATTCAAAATCCTGTGAGTGCATTTACTGTCGTCTCTTTTAAACAAAACACGCAGACATTCAGAAATAGTCAGAATAGCCTAATGAACAGAAGTTGCAGTAAATTCAATGAATGTTTCCAAAATGTTCGTTGAATTTACAAAATTCCATGACATTTCCAGAACTTCCATGACCGTGTGAACGCTGTAATCCACAATGAGGCTTACAAGGCTAGGACTGTGTTTGTGTAAACAAAATGAAGTGGGAAAGCGGAGAACTGGAAATGTATGTAGAGCGAATGTAAACGATTTAACGCACGACCATAAATTAGGTTTAACTCTTGACTTAAACATCATGGGTTGAATGGTCAGATCCACCGACCCACAGGTTGGCAGTGTGACTCCAGCTCCCACAATGAATGCTATCATTGTGTCCTTGGGCAAGACACTTAACCCCTCTTACCCCATTGTCTGTGTAC
Organism: Boleophthalmus pectinirostris; assembly: GCF_026225935.1. NCBI lineage: Eukaryota > Metazoa > Chordata > Actinopteri > Gobiiformes > Gobiidae > Boleophthalmus > Boleophthalmus pectinirostris. The sequence continues at coordinate 4,119,896 of NW_026571152.1, forward strand.
AGTGGTGTATGAGTGTGTGTAAAGCTCTTTGAGTGGCTTAAAGTTGGAAAAGCTCTGTGTAAATCTGTGACCATTCACCATTAACATGATGAGAGGCAACCCCCACTCACAGTAATGATGCACGTTTTTCAAGGCAGCAGTGACAGCAATAATGAGATCTGTCTGCAGTAGGGACGGGCATTCAATGAAATTTTATTAATCAATCGTCGGGAGAATTAACAATGGATTTTCGATTAATCATTAATGTTTTTATACAAGAAGTATCATCATTATTATTACTATTACTAATCTGCATAAATAAACTCAACTTTTCAATATATAAACCATAAACACTCTAGAGCCACATCAGCCCATTTGACATTAGAATGTGTTTAATGCAGCTTTTGCAAGTAGAAATGAAACTTAAAACTGCATGACTAATTTGCGTAAACTGAGCGAAGAAAAAAAAAAACGCTCTTGTGCACTGGTGCGGTTCAGCTTTTGTCAGACTAAAGGACACAACTCAGTGGAATATGAGTGTTCTTTCTGTGACAGAGGCATGTTGATGCTGAAGGTGAGTCTGTTCTGTGTGTGTGTCACGATGTTTTCAAAGATTGTACATGTGAAGGTTTAGTGCAGCTCTTTATGTTGCAGTAACCGCGATACTACGGAAGCCGAGAGGGGTCACAACAAAAGCAAACGCCGCAACAAATACAAATGCGACAACACAACAAAAAGCCACAACACACCAAAAAAAGCCACAACGGAAATGACCGCGGGACTCTATTTTAATGCAAACGCCGCAACAAATACAAACACCACAACACAAACGCAAATGCCGCAACACATCAAAAAGCCACAACACATTAAAAAGCCACAACGGAAGTGACCGCGGGACTCTATTTTCTGACGGACTGATCAAGCGCCAAGTGAAGAAGAAGAACTACAATGTGAAAAGTAAAGCAATGGAGAAGTTGGAAACGTAAGTAAAAGTAATTTATTGTTTTATCATTATTCGTTTTCACGTTGTAGTTCTTCGTTTCCAACTTCTCCATTCCTTTACTTTTCACGTTGTAGTTCTTCTTCTTCACTTGGCGCTTGATCGGTCCCTCAGAAAATAGAGTCCCGCGGTCACTTCCATTGTGGCTTTTTGATGTGTTGTGGCTTTTTGATGTGTTGTGGCTTTTTAACGTGTTGCAGCATTTGCATTTGTGTTGTGGCGTTTGTATTTGTTGCTGTGTTTGCGTTTGTTGTGGCCCCTCTCGGCTTCCGTAGGGATACTGCGTTTACATGCACCATGACGCAGCTTCATATCTACGCTCAGAAACCTACATTCGGTTTGTCGATTAGAAATGAAAGTAATCGACGAAATTCTTAATGATCAATTATCGTTTAGTCAACTAATCATGCCCATCTCTAGTCTGCGGGTTTTTATTAGAGCTCACCTTTGGTCAACCCCAGCAACTTTAGGCTTTAAGCGGGAAAGTTGGGATCCTTGTTTACTGTTTCACTGTTACTGTTCTTCCCGTTTCCTCTATCTAAGAAAAAGTGTGAGCACATCTTTGCATTTAGAGCGTTTTCTTATATAACTCTAGTGTTTTGTTGTGCTTTTGTTCTATTATTAAACTTGAATGTGTGCCTGCGCTCCAGACTGTACCGCCAGCGATGTATTGCATCATTACGTGGCTCAGTCCTCCGGTGCTGTTATTAGCAGCTGGCTTCACACTGACACCAAATTGGAGCGACGCAGTCACTTCTATCAACAACAACAACACACAAATTGATGCAAAAATCCAAATCGTTCCCTCTCTTTCTCTAAACACCTCTGTCTGTCTTTGTCACACTCTCTCTCTCCCTGTTTCTCTCTTCTTTGTCTCTCTTCTCTCCCTTTCATTCATATCTCTTTGTCTTCATCAGTCTCTCTGATTCTTCCTCCCTCCTTCCCCGTCTATCTTTTCCCTCTTTCTTCTCGCTCCCCTTCATCTTCCTAGCGCTCTCTCTTACCCCTCTTCATCTTCACGCACCCACCTCCCTCCTCTCTCATTTCTCTCTTGTTTCTGACTTTCTCCCTCCCTCTTTCGCCCTCTCTCCTATTGTGTCTCCCTTTTTCAGTATCGACTCCACTCTCATCTCCCCATCCTCTCTCCTTCATATTCTTTCTCGCATCTTTCTAGCGCTCTTTTTCTCCTCTCTCTTTCCCTTACCCATATTCTCCTCCTCTCCTTCAATTTCTCTGCTCTCCTTCTCTTTTCCCTTCTTCTTTTCCAGTTCTAAACCTGTCATCATAGCACATTGTTTTGAAGTATGATACGTGGGTAGAGACGTTTACTGCAGAGTCCTGCACGGGTCCGATTTTTGGAGACCCGCACTCGCCCACACCCACCCAGTACAACAACACGCCCACACACACCCGCACAGTACAGCACCGCGACCACACACACCCGCACAGTACAGCACCACAACCACACACACCCGCACACACACCCACGCACCCGCACACACCCGCACAGTACAGCACCACAACCACACACACCCGCACAGTACAGCACCACAACCACACACACCCACGCCCACTCAGTACAACAACGTACCCACACACACCCAGTGTTGGGGAGCCTCACATCTTACTATGTGTCGTTTTATGCATTTTACCATGTTTGTGTGTGTTTGTGTGTGAGTGTGTGTGTGTGTGTGTTGGTTTGTTGTCTGGTTGCGCGGGGTCGGGCAGGTGTGGGGGTTGGGTTGGTGGGTGAGGGATGGAAATGTGGGATTGTTTTTAATCACTGTAAAGCACTTTGTGTTACAGTTTTGCATGAAAACTGCTTCATAAATAAAGTTTGATTTGATTTGAATTTATAGAGTTATACAAAGTTAAGAACGCTGCACGATTTAGTGAGAACTTGACTTTATGCAGAACAGCAGTGGCTTTGGAAATTTTGCCTTCTGTGTCATTTATATGAGAAAAATAAGGCATAGAAGTCACTTAATCAACATTTTACACTTCAAATGTCATTGCAGTACAACAGAAACACCCCGAATCTGCCACTTTAACAAAGAAACTGTACACATGATAAATACAGAGCCCTAAAATATCTGCTGCCAGCTTTCACATATTGAACCATAAGCTGATATAGTAATTATTGTGACAGGCCTACTCATATGGAAAAAAAAACGTGGAAAAAAAATATAAGAATTTACCAGTGTCTTTGTAGTAAATCTTTATATAAGGTTAATATGTGTCATGTGTGGTTTACTCCTGAAAGTGTTTCCCCCTTTTACATTTTTCACATACAACTATATTATGAAAAACTAGTAAAGATAAAGTGAACATTTTGCATGACATTTACAGGTAATGTACATGATCAACTACATTTTCTTTGTATGTTCCATGTAATGTTTGCATTCTTTAATTATATGTTGCAGAAAAAACGATCAGAGGCAGAAGGGGGATTTGAACCCAGGTCGACCATGTGGAAGTCCAGTGACTTACCAGTTGAGCAAACAAACTACTGATTCCCGAGGGAACAACAGCAGATATTGAGGACAAGTACAAGTACCTCAGTATTTGTAACTGATATGACGTCTTGTCAGTTGAGTCATGTGAAAAAAACATAAGTGTGTAGCTGCTTTTTGGAATATTACAAGTCAATATAGAACTTTGTAACAATTAGGATTTTGAGTAAAAATCTTTTTACAGCCTGATGTTTGTTCACTGTGAGATCAGTGGAAGATGATTTTTTAAGGTTGTAATGCAATATTTACATTACTGTGTTTACCCCCATGCTGCCCAAACACACACACACACACACACACACCCAAACACACACACACACACACACACACATAACACACACACACACACACACACACACACAACACAGCAATCAAGTTTAAGGAAACAATCATCATTCACTTGTTTTTCTATGAAATAAATGACCTTTGTCCAACACTTGTGAGGAGATTGTGTGTGGGATTAGTGTCATGTTCAGCTCTTGCAGGTTACAAAGTTTTATATGTTTCATGCTGCACATATTTACCAAAGATCTTGTGTTTTCACTGTCATATACAAATCTTTTAGGATTCAGATAAAACATGTTCAAATGGAGTAAGATTTGTCTCTACCTTTTCCATATGGGTAGCTCTCTCCTCTCTCTCCTCTCTTCCTCTCTCTCTCTCACCCATCTTCTCTCTTTCTCTTCTTTTTATCTCTTCTTTAAGCACTCTATCGATATTGCACATTTAGAATTTTTTGAGGAGAATAATTCTGCTAAATGAGTTTGAGTATTATGACTTCAATCAATTCTTCACTTTCTCCATCTTCTCTTTTTTTCTCTTTCTCCCTCTCTTTGTTTCTCTCCTGCTCCCCATCTCTCATCTCCTCCCTCTGCCTCAGTCTCGATTACCCCTGCTCTCTCCATCTTCTCAATCTCTCCTTTTTTGCTCTCTCTTCCTCTTCTTTCTCATTCTCTCCTCTGTCTCTTTCTGTTCTCTTCCTCGCTCTCTCCACCTTTTTCCCTCTTAACCCCGCCTCGCTCTCTCTCCACCTTCTTCATCTCTCCCCCTCTCTCCCCTCTGCACGCACTGTACAGACCAGCCGCCACACTGCTGTATAATAAATGACTTTCTTCCATGCCGTTTCACTCGAGACTGGGAAATAATCACCACAACATCCTCGGAAACACCTCTCTGGCAGCCTTCAAACGCGCTCGCAGACAGACAGCATTCAAAGACACAGACACAATTACAGCCAAACACACTGCACTGGCACCGGCGCCGCAGAGGAGCAGGGAGGAGACCGCGAGCCGAGCAGTGAAGAGAGCTCCACTTCCTCAAGCACCAAAGGGTAAAGGTGCCGGTGGAGGGAGGATTGTTAAATCTAAATAATATGCCTCGAGTGGAGAGCCGGGAAATGAGGAAGCCCCATTTAGCAAAACAGTCTAATTGCTTTTACGACATGCTGGAACTGAACTCAAATAATGATGGTCGGAGATGAAGTGCGGTTATTTCAAGGGAAAATATGATGCAGAATGGATTCTTTTGAGCTTTTAACCATGTCATGCTTTTTCCTCATCAATAAATTACTCAACATTGTATTTTGATTGCCTCTTGCATGTTTGAGGAATCCTTTATTGCCCTGCATTTGAGGCACAAACCCCCTATCTCCGCCTACATAGCCCTGAACGAACTTGTGATTATTCAAAAAGAAAAACACAAAATATGTAAACCCTGGGTCATGCATGTTGGTCAGCCTGGAACCACCTAGTGCCTCCGCTCAATTTCATTTCTCTCCAGCGACTAGGGCTACGTTCAGACTGCAGGGCTTAACGCTCAATTCCGATTTTTTTGTGAAATCCGATGTTTTTGCGAGGTCGTTCACATTTCCAATTAAATGTGACTTGTATGTGACTCCAGTGTGAACATTAAACGGCCCAAAAGTGTCCCGCATGTGCACTGGAGACACGACGACGTCAACCGCAGTGAGCGTCTCTGTGTTTACGGAAGTTGTCCAAACATGGACGCAGCATTGAGCACCTGGAGATTTTAAAGTTCCTCTCGTACCGGAGCCAGAACATGAACAACTTACTTGTTTTAAGGAGGAGATTGAGAAGGAGAAGGACGAGGTTTTTGGCCGTGGTGTTTTGTGGGGCAGCGGCAGCGACGTCTGTTGAAAGGAACGTGTGGATGTGGAGACGGAGCCAAGAGTGGTGAGTGGTGATGTGCTTCACTTCAGTGACATGGAGTTCATTAACAATTTTCGCCTACTTCAGCGCAGAATAGTGACGTTTGTGTCTTGTTGATAACGTGTAGGTGGATGAATGCACTTTGGCCGTTCACACTGAAGTCACATGTCAAAAGATCAGATATGTATCAGTTTCAGGAGCACATATCCAAGTGTCCTGGGTCACATTTGAAAAAATCGGATCTGTGTGGTTCAGACTGTCATTAAAAGATCGGATACACTTCACATGGAGGCCAAAAAATCTGATTTGAGTCACTTCAGGCTGCAGTCTGAACACAGCCTAGGTCAGGAATCAGAATATACTAGATCAGGGGTGTCAAACATTCAGCTCTCCAAGACCTTTAATCTGGACCTCGGCTGATTTTCTACTAAAATATTTTAATTATATCTTCTATTAAAATATTGGTAATTTTCTGTGGTGTTTATCATAGCAGCTTCTCCAGTGTCTCTGTGCGTGGCCCCTCCCACCAGAGCAGCACGAATGAAGACTTGTCTCTTTCCAAACGCTCTTAAAGGACGATCGTTTTGACTGTTGACCGTGACACCCTCATCAGCAAAATGTCCAAAATAAGAAAAATGGACGTCAAGCGCAGGATTTTCCAAGAAAAATTGACTTATTCCTATTTACATACAAGTTCATGTTTAAACATTGTGTAGAAATTAAATTTTTCTTAAAGTTCCAGGTTGTTCATAATATTATAATATTTTGTAAAAGAAAGAGTTCATCAATTAAAAAAGATTTCTGTAATAGATTTGTGTTTCTCTGCACAAATATTTGAACTTATTGTTATTTTTGGGGCCATGAGTTTTCTGATCTTTGATCCCAAAGGGGCCGGCCCTTTGGGATCAAAGTAGGTTGGATACGACCCTCGGACCAAAATGAGTTTGACACCCCTGCACTAGACGGTTTGCAAGAACCCCCGGTGCAAGTTCGGGCACCAGTCAATCAACAAAGTCAGACATTCTGTGTTGGCAACGATTCCTGAGATCGAGGATTTAAAGCCGGAACAAAGAGAATGTTAGGTGAATTTTATCAAGGGGAAAGACGTTAATGTCCTTCTTCCTACATGATTTGGGAAAAGCTTAATTTACCAGTTAGCCCTGTTAGTGGTGCATTACATACATCACGACCAAATATCAGCGATTGGTTAAATAAAAAAAGTGCCCGCCTACTGTCGAGTGAACAAATCCTAATGCTGCGAGGTCAGACGGTTTCTACGAAGTGAAACCATCTGATGAATCAAGCTATAATAAACCAATGGGGATTTCAAAATGACAAAATACTTAAAGGTGCACTATGTAATTTTGTGGTTGGGCGTCCATTGCCGTTGTGAGCAGGGTCGTCTCTCCACAGATCTGACCTGTAACTTGGTCTGGTTTGGTTTCAATAAAGACAGACAGAAATGCCATACTGTGAAACATTCCAGACAAAGCAATAACATCTTCAGGGAAAAAAGTGTTTGACGAACCCTCCACCAGAAAAGTGACACAGTGCACCTTTACCTAAGCACTCATGAAACAGACTATACACATGTAGGGTCCAGAAGAGATTTTTTACAAACTGCTGCAGTCAAATGTGACTTTGAGGTGGTTCTGCAGTTTTGAACAGGATCTGTGTTTATTATGAAGCTGTTTTAGTTTGTGACTGACAATAAACACAATTTTAAATGACATACATATATTATATTTGTTGTATTGTAATACTGAATACTCAAAAACATGACAATAAACTAGAGATCGGCTGCTGTAAAACTAAACAACAAAAGAGTACATGTACTCGAGTACTACAAAGGGAGGGTGGGCGTTGCTTGTGGGGGGAGGGCTGTTCTCCTTTGTGCAGCCTGAGGTTATTTATATAGAGCTGGACACATACAGCTGTCCACATATTAAAAACTCAGATGGGGGTGCTAATAATGTGATAAGTGCAGCGCGTCACCTGACAGCAGCGAGCGTCCTGAGGGGCTGCTCCATGCATCTGTATTAAAGCCTCCCGGGGGGGCCTCCTCTACGATGTCCTATATTGTAGCACTGACAGCTCTGCTCTGAAGAAGCATGAGAAGGGCCAGTGTAATCAGCCAAAACCCCCACTGCTGGGTCATAAAGGCACGTATATGACACCTATATGACACCCATCTGGCCGCACACAAAGAAATATACACTAACGTAGAGATGGAAAATACTATCGAGTGTAGTCTATTAAGAAACTCAAAATGAACCAAATATGCAGTATAATCTTTCAGTAAGGGTATAAAGTAATGATGGGCAAATGAGACGGAGCTCTGGAGCACGTCTCGTTCTTTCTGAAACAAATTGTTTCCGAAGCTCTGCCTCGGAGCTCGTCTCGCAGCAGCCGCTCACATGACCAAAGTGTCCAAGTGTCAGTCCCTCCCCCGACTGCTTCAGTCTGCGTGTCGATCGCTTCAGAGTATCAAAGCATTTCATCAGCTCAGCAAATGTTCCGCTCTGTGATTGGTTCAGAGTGCTTCAGAGTGTTCAGCGCACTTCCGTGGTTTGACAAGCGCTAAACTGCTACAGTATAAAAGATGCACCAATATTTCTTAAAAATGTTGAGTAGTGAGGAGGATTGTGTGATGTTAGTGGTGATTTTGGCGACTTTTGGCATTAGTTTCATTTTCAATGGCATCTACAAGTGGAAAAAAGCGATCCATGGTTTGGGATCACTTTGAACAAGGTCACCTATTTTCTTATTTACAGCTGCTATTTATGTTGCTCTTTACATATTATTTTAAATCATCATTATTATTGTTGTTGTTAGGTACGGTGTCGCTCTGCACACAAGTATAGGCGAGTTTCATTGTTGACAAAAGCGCGCGTTGCATGCTCGGAATTATTTTGGTCGGCGGCAATAAACACTAATTCAACATGATGGACGGAGCGAGAAAGCACGTAAAGGGTATTGATCCTGGTTATTTATCCACTCTAACGGCAGAGGACCCAAGACCATTTGATCAGAAATTGGTCATAAGCATCGACGGAGCCAAATCACCCTTTTCAACCCCGACAGAGCCTGGACCAAACCAAATTTCTGGTCAGAATCGCCAACTACCTGGACAAATATTCACTTGGTGATATCCACAATGACTTGGTGGAAACTCCTGGGCCATTCACAGCAGAAAAGATGAAAACCTCCAAGAGTCTTGATGTGTTGTTGAACTTGTTGGAGTCCACGGTTTGTTAGGATCTTCTACGTTTGCTCTGCGGATGTTTGAAAGTTTAATTCACCGTTAGTGGTTCTTTTCACTTGGAATATGAAAAAGACATTTTCCTTCTTCTGTGCTTCTATTTGTGCATCCGATAATACAGCAGGAATTTACCATTATCGGGGAGAAATACGAGAGGTTCCGCACTGTGTTTGACCGCTATCGTGTTTCTTGCCTCCGACCAAAATATTTCCCAGCATGCAACGCGGGCTTTTAATAACAATGACGTCAGCTGAAACTCGCCTATAGTCTTATTGTTAAATTTGTCCACTAGAGGTCAGTGTTTCTCCGAGGCCTCAGACACGTCGAACCATTTGAGACAATATTGCGACTGAGGTGTCGATGCTTCACGAGGCTCCATTCGCCCATCACTAGTATAAAGTGATAGTTAAGAATTTGTGTAGTTAATTCTTTATTCTATTCATGTTTTTGGTTTGATCTAAAGATTATCAGGGAAATCAGCCACACGGTGATACGGTCAAATGGTCAACGGTCCCATTTTTATACAACACTTTTCCACCTTCAATGCTCAAAGCGCTTTACATCAACGAACCGCTCATCTATTCACACACCAGTGCACGCAGACACTGAGGGCGAGGTGGGTTAAGTGTCTTGCCCAAAGACACAACAACAACATTCATCTGTGGGAGCTGGAATCACACCAGCAATGTTTATATCGAGAGTGGGATTCAAACCGCCAACTGAGCTCCTCACCCACTGAAAGTATAAATAAATCTTGCTTTACTTTTTGCGTACCACACTCTCGTACCACCTGTAATCTACTAGGGGTGTGCAGAAATATTGAAATATCGATATATCGTATCGTTTAATGTGATGATACAGTCTCGATATTGTGGGCTGCTGTATCGATATATCACCAAGAGTCTTTTTTTGGTGTATTTTACTAAATTATTCTGTTACAGCTACAGTTTTGTTGCTTGTTTAGAGGAAAGAAACTTGTTTATGCGACACATTTGGCATTTTCACTGTTTTGATAATTAAAATGGTTGTGTTTCATATGAACTTTGCACAAGAAGTGGTTCAACAAAGACTTTAGTATCACAGCCATGATTTAGACATTATTTTTTATTGGACCTTATCGAACTGATTTGAAATATATCGTATTGAATTATATCATATCGTAAACTCACTGTATCAAGATATGTATCGTATCGTGGCCTATGTATCGCGATATGTATTGTATTAGCAAATTCTGAATGATACCCAGCCCTATAATCTACTGTTTGATTTTTTTCCTTTGAATGACCCTCCTCTTCTCTCCTCACTGCCCCCACTCAGTCTCCCACGGTAACAGTCTTCCTCGGGGCGTCCGGGCCGGTGCTGTGGGGACGGCGCTGTGGATGTGTTGTGCAGCTTTCTAATGAGCGCCGGTATGTCACTGTATCTGTGGGGATGTCGACTGTCCCAGCCTGCACCGAGAAGCTACACAAGAAACCAGCACATCCTCCCAAACAGCACACACACACACACATGCACACACACACTGGACTTAATTTTCCTAAATATAAAAACAGCAAATGACAAAATGTGTTATGTATGCATCACAACTTTGTGTAAATAAAAGTTCTGGGCCAACTACGACCACTATATGATTTTATTACATCTAGATTAGGCTGCATCATTTACCCCAGTGTGAGAAATTCAACTTGTACCCAATTTTAAAATGCAACAATACCAAAGAAAAGAAAATCTGTGGGATATTTGCTCAATTGAATAAAATCTATTGGGTCCACCAAGACTCTTAAGTTCCATCCTAACAGTGTCCATAAAACTCTGGCTGAAAAATCGGTTTTTCTCAAATAACTTAAAAAATAATCCATTTAGGGCCATGGTGTCAATGAAAGTTAAATGTAAATGTTGCTGTTGTGCATCTTTTGGTACTAATTTTATATCTTTATTTTCAAGATTTTGACTTTCTTAATTATCCAGTATCCACAAAGGCCAAAGATGAAATGAGAGCACAACGTTTGTTCTCTTTCTGTAGAGATCATAGACTTATCAGATTAAACGATACGATATATCAATATTTTAATAATTTTCCACACCTCTATTTCTTATTGATGCTTTGACAAGTAGGTTACAGTGAACACATCTGATAACAGTCATAATATAATAATACATGTATTAAATATTTTACTTTTAATTCAAGATTTTACTTTTAAGTTACAGAATGTGTTGTAGGTCCTACATTTGTCACAATTCAGGACCTATTGCTTATTCATGATCCTTGAAGTCCCAAAGAAATGACACTTTTGCCATATCTCAGAAACTAATGATGATAGAGACATAAAACTGTATCAAATGATCTGCAATGTCCATGTTTATATTCAACTTCCATTAATACTATTGGGCTAAATATATTATTTTTGATGTTATTAAAGAAAAACAGATTTTTCAGCTCAGATTTAAGGTTTCTGCAGACACTAAACTCCAGAGGCTTGGTGGACCGAGTAGACATCAATAGAATTTCATGAAAGTTTACTATGGTAAATGTAAAAAAAAATATTCTGAGTACAGACTGATTTTCAAAAATGTTTCTAAAAGTTGGGCAAATGATGCACCCTGATCTGTATATATGTCCAACCAGGACTTCGGCACAACCAATATTCTGCAGCCAGTAGTAGATCCAGCCAATTTTCATGAATTGGTATCGATATTTGATACCAGCATCAGTATCAGTGCATCCCTGCCACATTCACATGTTCCACAGTACAGCATTTACATATAAATCTTGTATGTATTAAATTACAGGAGGTTTTATTGCATTAAAAAAACAAACAAAAAAAACTTAAGAACACCAATGCTGTGAGCAGAGCTGTCTCTCCACAGATCAGACCTGTAACTTGGCATCAACTGTTTGCACACATGCAGACCGATATGAACAATGACACATTAACACGTCCATGGACAACAGCAGGTAGCACACAGAAAAGTTACATGATGCACCTTTACTACTAAATCCAGAATTAGACAGAGAAAGTATCTTCAGTATTCTGTATCCACATATAAGTAATAAAAACACAAAATGTGAAGAGTGACACAAATAAATGTATATATGAGGCAGGATGCATACATCTCCCGCCTCCCCCCATCACCAAACATCATTGACTTAACATAAACCATTTCAGTGATAGATGTAGAGAGACGCTGCCATAAATATCCCTGTGCCATCTCGGCCCTGTGAGGATGTGCTCATATCAGAGACGCTACAGAGGAACAGGAGTGCATGGAGACAGAGTGGTGCCTGTTACTGAAAGGTTAGGCTTTTCATTTCTATAATAAAAGGAGCAGGAACATTGCCCCACGGTTGAACCTCGACACAACAAAACCAGGACTAAATAAGATTTAAACCAGGTCTAAACAGGGATTAATCGAGGACTAATACAGAAACTAAGCCTAAACTAAACCACAACTAACAGGAAAAAATGACAAATAAACCATGCACAAAGCAGAATAAAAACAGGACTAATACAAGTCAGATTTAAAACTCTATGATGCTGCACATTTGCACAAATGCAACATCAAAACTGAAAAAATAAAGACCTAGACAAGACCAGGACTGAACCAGAGCTAAACCAGGACTATAACAGGACCAAACCAAAACTACATCAGGACTAAACTGGGCTCAAACCGGAACAAAAGCCAGGACACACTATCTTAACAAGACCTTAAATATCAAACTAAATCATGAAGTGAGTTAAGTGAGGTTTGACAAGTGACTGAACAGTTATCTGACTTTTCACCAGTGAAGGTGTGGTTTAGGTTTACCAGTGCTTCTTTGTGCATGTGCATGTTTTTGCACAAGATCCTAACCCACAGGTGTCAAACATGCGGCCCAGGGACCAGATCCGGCCCTCCAAGACCTTTAATCTGGCCCTCAACTGATTTTCTACTAAAATATTTTAATTCTATTTGTTATTAAAATCTTGTTAATTTTCTGTGGTGTTTATCACAGCAGCGTCTCCAGCGTCTCTGTACGTGGCCCCTCCCACCAGAGCAGCACAAATGAAGACTTGTCTCTTTCCAAACGCTCTTAAAGGACGATCGTTTTGACTGTTGACCGTGACACCCTCATCAGAAAAATGTCCAACATGAGAAAAGTGGAGCCGAGTGCAGGATTTTCTTCAAGTTTCAGGTTGTTCATAATATTATAATATTTTGTAAAAGAAAGAGTTCAACAATTAAAAAAGATTTCTGTAATAGATTTGTGTTTCTCTGCACAAATATTTGAACTTATTGTTATTTTTGGGGTTTATATGACATGAGTTTTCTGATCCGGCCCCTTTGGGATCAAAGTCGGTTGGATACGGCCCCCGGACCAAAATGAGTTTGACGCTCCTGTCCTAACAGTTTCGAGAGGTTCTGCCAAAACTATGATGCTCCCCCTTTTAGTGGATTCATAAATGCACAGGGAATGTCTTTTGTCAATTACACTTAAGCCTAAATGACTATTATACTAGTAACTAAACCAGACCTCCACTGGAATTAAACTGGGAAAGATGCAGAAAAATATAACTACACGTCTAAACACTATTACAATATGTTTAATGACTAAGGTCTAGAGAAAAAAAAAAAAAAAAGAGATGTCAAAATACGTGTACACCAGCAGCTACGTGGGACTAGAACATGACTTATTGCCAGTCCTTGAATAGTCATGCCTTTCATTACAACAACAACAAAAGCAACACGAGCGTCTTCCTGGAGCTGTCTTTGAACGGCTCATTTCTCGCCCACTGTCTCCGCTGCAGCCGGCGCCAGCTCCTGTGACTGTCGTCTACATAAAGGACACGAAATGGACCGCCTTCGCACAGATGAGACGAGAGGCTGCTGGGGCTGCGGCTTCTGCAGGCTGAGCAGCTGTTCACATCACACCACATACGACATGAGCTGAAGGCGCAACAGAATGACCCACACATGATGAGGACCTGTGTCTGTGAGCGAGGCGGCGTCCATGGACTAAACTAGTTATTGTAGGGTTGGGTAAACCACTGGGAAGTCATCTGATTCAAAAGATTATTCATAAATAATATACAGGAGCATATCTGGGGACAGTGTTGGGGAGTAACAGATTACATGTACCGGAGTTACGTAATCAGAGTACATATTATGAGTAACTGTATTCAGTTACAGTTACTGTTTCAGTGAGTTGTAATTGAAGTACAGTTACTTTATTGAAATAAATGGATTACACGGTGGTATTTTCCTGTTTTTACATTTTGGGCTATATCCCTTTTTATTTATTTATTTTTTCGTAATGCCACTCATTTCCGGACACTAAACCAGGTCTAAACCAGGACTACACCATTACTAAACCAGGACTAAAACCAGGACTAAAACCAGGTCATACTAAGATCTAAACCAGGTCTAAACCAGGTCTAAAACCAGGTCTAAACCAGGACTAAAACAGGACTAAAACCAGGTCTAAAACCAGGTCTAAAACCAGGTCTAAAACCAGGTCTAAACCAGGTCTAAAACCAGGACTAAAACAGGACTAAAACCAGGTCTAAAACCAGGTCTAAAACCAGGTCTAAAAACAGGACTAAAACAGGATTTAACTGGACTAAACCATGCTGCGCGGATCGTGTCTCCTCCTCTTTTATCAATAATATTTTTAATTTGGTTAATGAAAAGTCTGGGCTTTTTATTTTCTTTTAACAGACAAAACGTCTTATGTGAAAATTTCCTCGTCTTTGTTTCTCTACAGCAAATCAAGTAATCCAAAGTATTCAGATTACGTTACTCACTTTAAGTAATTTAATGGAATTATGTTACAAACTACATTTTGGGGTGTGTAATCTGTAATCTGTAGGGGAATCCATTTTAAAAGTCACCTTCCCAACACTGAATGGGGAACCTGAATTTCAAACCATGCAAGAAGGATGAAGGTATTTAAAGGTCTGGTGTTACACTTCTATCTGGTATCATTTACTTGCACATCATGTATTTAGATCATCATGCTACCTTTTATTGTTTTCAAAATTCTACATTGTATTTGATAAAAACACATTAAAACGTTTCAGTTTCATTTTTGTTCTCACTCCCTTTGCTCCCCATCCTAAGCCACGCCCCCTCAGAGCACTATCACAATACATGCTTTTGTATTTTTAGGTGCAGGAGCATGGCTGATGTAGGCTTGTGGAAGTTTTGGACAATATTGTACCATATTTTTCAGACTGTAAGTCACATGTAAAATCCTTTAATTTTCTCAAAAATTGACAGCGTGCCTCATGTATTACAGTAATTCTGGTTGTGCTTACTGACCTTGAACGGATTTTATGTGGTACACGGCGCTCAAAAATCTGTCAAACTGTTTTAGTACGACTTTGGTAAGATAAGAAGCCGCACCGTTTGATGGATTGTCGGGGCATTACAACTACCGTAGTCAGAAGCCTCACGGACTTAGTCTGACAGAAGCTGAACCGCATCAACGCACAAGGAGCGGGATGTTTTTTGGGGTTTTTTTTCAGCGCTTATAGTTTATGCAAATGAGACATGTGGTTTTAAGTTTTGTTTCTATAAAACGTAAACAAATGTGACAAAGCTGCATTAAACACATTATTACTCAATGTAAATTTGAGTCGTCCTCGTAGGGAATAAAAAAAAAAACTAAATTAAATGATCCAGACACATTCACATTCATAATCCACATTCACCAAGACAGAGAGACAACGGCGGGCGAATTACACCACGATCTTGTGGACGTCTGGGCTAAGGATCAGACTCCAGTGTCGTCCGTTTGTTTCTCTTAATGCGTCCAGTGAAACTTATGTATGAAAACAGACGAGAGAATTCAACATTATTGATATTGATCTTGATAATCCAAAAAAATACAATGTTGTTAACTGCAAAAAAGGGTCAAATACTGCCTGGGAGAGATCACTAGATTATGTAAACATGGATGGATGACATATAAAACCACCCCAGGCATGTTTTTGATGAGAGGACGTTATAATATGGTCGAATGCTTTATAAGGTTGGCTTTAAGGGGCGGCAGTAGCTCAGTTGGTAGAGCATTCGCCCACTGATCTGTAGGTTGGCTGATTTGATTCCAGCTCCCACAGATGAATGCTGTCGTTGTGTCCTTGGGCAAGACACTTAACCCACCTTGCCCACAGTGTCTGTGTACACTGGTGTGTGAATGGGTGAGTGGTTCCTTGTTGTAAAGTGCTTTGAGTCCCTTGAAGGTGGAAAAGCGCTATAGAAAAATGTGATCATTTACCAAGGTTGATTTTTCATAATACCCCCTCTTTAAAAGTGGAGTACCCGTGTACTCCTGTGTAAATGAATCATTTTTGCACTTTCCCCCAAAGAGTATGTTATAAAACTAGTACTTTGTGACTAAATGAAACTGCTGCATCCCGTTTTCAGTTAATAATTAAGTATTTTTCTTTCTCATCAAACCAAAACTCTGAGTGGCTGTGCTTGGGCAGTCCACTCTTTCACATCACTGAAAAAAAAACGTTCTGAAGTTGTACAAAAAAAATGAATGAGTGTATTGACGATGTGCTAAAGGGTTGTGAGACCTATGGACAAGTCAGACAGATCGACTTCTTTCTGCGGTGTGAAAATGAGGTACCCCCGCTTTAAAACTAACCAAGCTAAAAGAAACCCTTTGGAACACGACTAGTTTCCATCTGCTTGAATCTTTGGGCAGAGCCTTTGAACTGGAAATTCGCCCAGGAGTGGTAGGAAAGATTTCAAAGGTAGTTACCTGGACTATTTTTTATTGAAATCTTCCTCTGGACTCAAAGAAAATCCGGGGAGTACAGCCCAATCGGCCCCGAGGTAGACCGATGGAAGCGAGGCTCTGACAACCGCCAATCACTCACAGAATACGTTCTTATACAGACAAAGTGGGTGAAGAGTCTCACCCAGGACACAACAACAGTATTCAGAGGCTGGAGCAGGATCTGAACACCTGACCTGTGATCAGTGTTGGGAAGGTGACTTTTCAAATGTATTCCCCTACAGATTACAGATTACATACCCCAAAATGTAGTTTGTAACATAATCCATTAAATTACTTAAAGTGAGTAATGTAATCTGAATACTTTGGATTACTTGATTTGCTGTAGAGAAACAAAGATGAGGATTTTCACCTAAGATGTTTTGTCTGTTAAAAGAAAATAAAAAGCCCAGACTTTACTGAACCAAATTAAAAATATTATTGATAGAAGAGAAGGAGACACGTCCACACAACATGGTTTAGTCCTGTTAAATCCTGTTTGAGACATAGTTTAGACCTGGTTTTAAACCTGGTTTAGACCTGGTTTAGACCGAGTTTTAAACCTGGTTAGACCTGGTTTAGACCTGGTTTAGACCTGGTTTTAGACCTGGATTTAGACCTGGTTTAGACCTGGTTTTAGACCTGGTTTAGACCTGGTTTTAGACCTGGTTTAGACCTGGTTTAGACCTGGTTTAAACCTGGTTTTAGACCTGGTTTAGACCTGGTTTTAGACCTGGTTTAAACCTGGATTTAGACCTGGTTTAGACCTGGTTTAAACCTGGTTTTAGACCTGGTTTAGACCTGGATTTAGACCTGGTTTAGACCTGGGTTTAGACCTGGTTTAGACCTGGTTTTAAACCTGGATTTAGACCTGGTTTAGACCTGGTTTAGACCTGGTTTTAGACCTGGTTTAGACCTGGTTTTAGACCTGGTTTAGACCTGGTTTAGACCTGGTTTAGACCTGGTTTAGACCTGGTTTAGACCTGGTTTAGACCTGGTTTAGACCTGGTTTAGACCTGGTTTAGACCTGGTTTAAGACCTGGTTTAGACCTGGTTTAAGACCTGGTTTTATACCTGGTTTAGACCTGGTTTTAGTCCTGGTTTAGACCTGGTTTTAGACCTGGTTTAGTGTCCGGCAATGCGTAGAATTACCGGGGAAAAAAAATAAATAAAATTGAAAAGGGATATAGCCCAAAATGTGAAAACAGGAAAATACCGTTGTGTAATCCATTTATTTCAACAAAGTAACTGTAATCCAATTACCACTCACTGAAACAGTAACTGTAACTGAATACAGTTACTCATCATTTGTACTCTGATTACGTAACTCCGGTACATGTAATCTGTTACTCCCCAACACTGCCTGTGATAGATACTACTTCAACTACCGGCTACAACCAAAGGCAAATAAAAGCGGCGACAGTATATATATACTAGAGTCCGATTCCTCCAGTGTTGATCCACAGTGAGGATGTTGTAGTAATTGCACGGTACTATTTGCTCCCTGGAGTACAGACATTATAGCTTTAGCAGTTTGTCTCTGTCACAGCTGTCTCATCTACGGGCCCCAGCGCTGACTGCCACCTGCTACCAACAATAGGCAACAATTAGTAGCTCACAATAAAGAGGGTGCGATGGGGAGAGGGACTGGCGCTGTGTATAAAGACATAATGAGATTAGCCAAAACACAACAGCATTCAAAACAATCTAACAAGGGATGAGCTGCTACAGGCCTATTTATGGCTTTCAGCTTTCTGTTATTGGTTCCACTTTGAGGACTTTTCACCAGTCAAATGAGAATATTTAGTCTTGTATTGTTAACTTCGATATAACAATGTCATTTTTCACTGTTCTGATACAGATGGATGGGCCACGATTACAGCTGCTGGGATTTAAAGGTGCACTGTGTCACTTTTCTGGTGCCTGTAATGCTTTTATTCAAATGCTGGTCTTTAAATTGTTGGAAATACCCACATGCATTCTTAGATCCTGTTTACACTGAAACGAATCCGCGCATCACCGTATCACTGTATCGGAAACGAGTCTTCTCTATCCACACAACTTTGAGCACATTTGTTTATGTTTTACAGAAATGAAACTTAAAACCACATGGATAATTTGCACAAACTGAGCGCTCAAAAACGGCTCGCTATTGTGTGCTGATGCGGTTCAGCTTCTGTCGGACTAAAGGACACGACGTGGAATATGAGTGTTCTTTCTGTGACAGAGGTGTTCTGCTGATGGTGAGTCTGTTCTGTGTTTCTGTTGTGTTGGAGATGGTTCATGTGAAACTTTTCTGAGATTATACGTGTGCAGATCGTACATACACACGCACGTTTAGATGAATGGACATATATATTAGCCTCTTAGTGTTTTGACGGTGAATTACTTCATGGTGAACAAACCTACATCAGAGTATCAGTGTTTTCAGGCGTCCACACGGTGCCGGATCAGATCTGTACTCAGATAAATTCATGGGAGCTGGAGGCACCAGATCGTTCCGTCTCTGGAGCCGTTTTCAGTCAGATTAGTGTGAACAAACTCTGCATCCACAACCAAAACCACTCCAATACACACTAGTGTGGACGGGGTCTTAGTGTGAGCGGAGCCACCACAGATCTGACCAGACTATCATCACCTACTTGTCTCCATGGAGATGGATAAGTTGAATAGTGTAATGTGGAAGATTCCAGGCAAAAGAATAACATCTCTTTGGATACAAGAAGGTAGGTAGGGCACATCACCAGAAATGTTACATGGTGCACCTTTAAATGAGTAATTAGTCTAATAGTAGTAGATAATAGTGGTTGATGAATATTTATGTGGCTGTAAAAAATAGCAAATAAAGTGAAACATTTAAAGCCACGTTTTCACATTCACACATGATATAACACTTTAGGAAACTGGGAATAACCCTGAACTAAACTTGGACTAAACCAGGACTAAACCACAACAAGATAAGAGTCAAACCAGGTCTAAACCAGAATTAAACTGGACTCAACAGATTGTAAAACCAGACCAAAACTAATCATGGGTAAACTAGTACTAACCTGATTTAAAGGGAGCGAGGCAAGGTCTATTAATCCAGGATGAACCAAGTCTAAATTGCTCTAAATCAGATTAAAACAGATATAAACTGACACATGTATATATTAAACGTGAATTAAGTGTCTTGTCTGTTTCTAGAGTGAACCAGCAACCTTCAGGGCAAACCAGAGACCTTTGTGCTTGAGTCATGCCATCACTGGAAGCCACTGCGCTGAGACTTTGTACCAGTGTTTCTTTCATGTGGACGGGCTCAGTAATTACAGACTGTTACACAGATACGAATAAATCAGGTCAAACATCTGCATTTTCATCTGGATTTAGTTCGGGATGCACCAATACTAAAACTAGTATCTAATATCTCCGCCGATCCAGGAAAATGAGCTAGATCAGGTATCGGTTCAGCCTTTATTGGATAAGACTGTTTACTGGCAAACGTTGGCCTAGAGCATTTCATTATGTTTGAACTTTTATTCATACAAAGCTGTTCAACAGTTAATTGCTGGATAAATAAAAGTGAAGTGTGTTTGGACAGAAATAAAACAACTAATTCAGTCCCTGCGTTAGTATCATTAAGGTTGGATATAAACAGGTACTACAAACCAAAGAATCGATAAAAAGACGGATTGCACAACTCTAGATTTTCTTTGGCGGATTTAATTCAAACCCCAAACCCAAACTGTACACAGAAACATCGAAACAGCAGGGGACGACAGCTCTATTGACCATCACATGACAAAACACTGCATGGGCTCTTATTGTCAGTGTTGGGAAGGTGACTTTTAAAATGTATTCCCCTACAGATTACAGATTACATACCCCAAAATGTAGTTTGTAACATAATCCATTAAATTACTTAAAGTGAGTAATGTAATCTGAATACTTTGGATTACTTGATTTGCTGCAGAAAAGCAAAGACGAGGATATCGTAACATAAGATGTTTTGTCTGGTAAAAGAAAATAAAAAGTCCAGACTTTCCTGAACCAAATTAAAAATATTATTGATAGAAGAGGAGGAGACACGTCCACACAGCAGGATTTAAATCCTGTTTGAAATATAGTTTAGACCTGGTTTGAGACTTGGTTTAGACCTGGTTTTGTCCTGGTTTAGTCCTGGTTTTGTCTTGGTTTAGTCCTAGTTTAGACATGGTTTTAGACCTGGTTTAGACCTGGTTAAGACCTGGTTTTGACCTGGTTTTAGTCCTGGTTTTGTCTTGGTTTAGTCCTAGTTTAGTGCTAGTTTAGACCTGGTTTGGACCTGGGATTAGACCTGGTTTGGACCTGGGTTTAGACCTGGTTTAGACCTGGTTTAGACCTGGTTTGGACCTGGGATTAGACCTGGTTTAGACCATGTTTAGACCATGTTTAGACCTGGTTTAGACCTGGTTTAGACCTGGTTTTAGACCTGGTTTAGACCTGGTTTAGACCTGGTTTGGACCTGGGATTAGACCTGGTTTAGACCATGTTTAGACCTGGTTTGGACCTGAGATTAGACCTGGTTTAGACCATGTTTAGACCTGGTTTAGACATGGTTTAGTCCTGGTTTACTGTCCGGCAATGAGTGGAATTACCAAAAAAAAAAAAAAACTCCAAAATGTCAAAACAGGAAAATACCGCTGTGTAATCCATTTATTTCAACCAAGTAACTGTAATCTAATTACCACTCACCGAAACAGTAACTGTAACTGAATACAGTTACTCATAATGTGTACTCTGATTACCTAACTCTGGTACATGTAATCTGTTACTCCCCAACACTGCTCACTGTACCTTGGAAGTGGAAGGCTCTGGACTCGCTGTGGAATCCTTGGACTTGGGTAACTCCATCCAAATCTTGTCCCAAAGTCAGCTCGTCAAAAACGCTGATCCGGAGAGCAGGGTCCACCCCAAACCCTACAACTGAAAACACAAATACGGATTTACACTTCACGGTATTTACTGACATGAACACGACATGCTTCAGGTCACCATAAGCTTCTAAACACTGTGTAATGAACTCCAAATGATGATATATTCTGATTTGAACCAATGCAAATACTCCTTAACACCACACTATAAATAAATACTTCAAAATTCAAATGTTTTCTCTGGTGATTTCAAATTGGATGATCAAAAACCCAATGCCTCAACTTTTTCTAGTTACCAATATGTTTAGAAATTCATGTTCTCAAGAGTTGATACATAATAGGACTTAACAAACCCAAACCTCAAGAAATTCCCAAAACCAACTCGATATTTCCAGACACAATGAACAAAAGTACTAGATAAATCCACGAGTATACCACTGCCAGTTACTTGGTGTACACATTTACAAGTATGATAAGGTGCGTTATTATTACGTCCTTTACGCAGGTCTGATTATGCGTGTGGCTCGTTGTTGGACTAAGGTGGTCTGTTACGACAATGTAGTGTAATGCAGCCTATCCACAGATGGGTAGAGCTCGCACAGTATCCTTTTGCGTATCGCTGTCCTACCTGAGGAGGGGCAAAAAACGCCAAGAACCACAAATAGCTGTAATAATCCCATGTTGAAAGCGTATAAATTAGTCCATGTTTTGTCCACTTGAAAGAGACAGTATTTCTGAGTCAAACGCCAAAAAACAATACAACCTCGAGGCGCACGAGAAACGCTAGTAATCCCAATTGCGCAGTGGAGGCATCATGACAACTTTAGATGCCCGATAATGCAGCGACAAAAGGCAAATCCGGATCAGACGAGCGTGAACGCGGCGCTGCCTGTAATGTGGGGATTATTCCGTGCGGGTTTGGTTCTGGAGTGTCCGTCCCTCCGCGCGCTGGGCAGGTGGCAACGGGAACCTGGAGACGCTGCAGCTGCACGCGCGGAACGGGAGGAGCGATAAGACTCAGGGGAGGAGGAGAGGAGGAGGAGAGGAGGAGGAGGAGAGGAGGAGAGAAGGACAGAGGAGAGGAACAACCTGTCGAGGATGGAGAGAGGGAGCGTAACAAGGACGATGAAGCCCTCTAGCGGCTGAACGCGGAATCACAAGGTACCACGCCTTAAAGCGGCTGGAGCTGGAGGTGTCACTCAATGTCAATGATCCCTGCAATTAAAGAGCACACTTTTACATTTCGCTCTGCTCATTTTTCATATTCTCTCAGACAGTGTTGGGGAGTAACAGATTACATGTACTGGAGTTACGTAATCAGAGTACAAATTATGAGTAACTGTATTCAGTTACAGCTACTGTTTCCATGAGTGGTAATTGGATTACAGTTACTTTGTTAAAATAAATGAATTACACAGAGGTATTTTCCTGTTTTCACATTTTGGGCTATTAGTTTTTTTTGTTTGTTTTTGTTTTGTTTGGTAATTCCACTCATTGCCGGACACTAAACCACTTCTAAACCAGATCTTAAACCAGGTCTAAACCCAGGTCCAAACCAGGTCTAAACCAGTTCTAAACCTGGTCTAAACCAGGTCTAAAACCAGGTCTAAACTAGGTCTAAACCAGGTCTAAACCTGGTCTAAAACTAGGTCTAAACCCAGGTCTAAACCAGATCTAAACCAGGACTAAACCAGGACTAAAGCAGGACCAAAACCAGGTCTACACCAGGTCTAAACTAGGTCTAAACTAGGACTAAACCAGGACTAAAACCATTTCTAAACCAGGTCCAAACCAGGTCTAAAACCAGGTCTAAACTAGGTCTAAACCAGGACTAAACCAGGACTAAACCAGGATTTAACAGGACTAAATCATGCTGTGTGGACGTGTCTCCTCCTCTTCTATCAATAATATTTTTAATTTGGTTCAGTAAAGTCTGGGCTTTTTATTTTCTTTTAGCAGACAAAACATCTTATGTTACAATTTCCTCGTCTTTGCTTCTCTACAGCAAATCAAGTAATCCAAAGTATTCAGATTACATTACTCACTTTTAGTAATTTAATGGATTATGTTTCAAACTACATTTTGGGGTATGTAATCTGTAATCTGTAGGGGAATACATTTGAAAAGTCACCTTCCCAACACTGCTCTCAGATAAATTTAGCGGTAAAGTCAACTCGTATTTTATTGTAAGGACTACGGATGTAACAGTAACCGAAATATTGTGATACTGTATCGTCAAAAGTCCCATAACAATGTTGTGGGGTGTCACAATATATTGAATCACAACTTCCTTTGCTTAAATGTATTGTTTTATAGTAGCAAAAGCTTATAAACATAGAAAACTACATATCCCATGATTCATTTCAACACAGACAACATGAAAACATGTTTTTTACTTGAATTCTTGGGATTATGATGGAAATAATTCACACCACATTCTTGTCAAGGTATTTTAAAAGCAAAAGTGTCCTATCTACAAACATATTCTATTAGCCTCTTCAAAATATTGCAATAAATATCGTACTGTGAGATCGTGATAACATCGTACTGAGAGATTTGGGGACCATCACATCCAGTGTTGGGAGTAACAGTAATTCATTACTTTTATAAGTAATGAATTACTGTAATGTGTTGCTTTTTGCTGTAACGCAGTAATTACAGAGAAAAAAATAAATATTTGACTCGGTGGTGGCTTTTTCTTCATACAAATTCGCTAAAATTACCAAATTATCAGCAGCGGTGAAACGCCGGAGACACGCCCACGTAGACCGTCAGGTGACAGCGGACAAAAGGACCTCCATGCTCCACGGGCGAACCACAGCTGACGCCGACCGGGCTTTGCAGACATCCTGTTCCACGTGCTCGGGGTTCTCTAAGGTCCTAGATTCCAAGTTCTAGTTCTGGTTCAGTCCTGGGTTAGACCTGGTTTAGTCCATATACGGTGCAAAAGTTCAGCATCTTCACAGTTATTTTGGTGAGAGTAACTTAAAAGTAATTCAGTAGTAATGTAATGTTTTACATTTTAAATTCAGTAATATTGTAATGTAACAAATGACTTTGAAATGACAGTAATAAGTCATAAATAACACATTATAGTTTCTCAGTAACTTGCCCAGCAGTGGTTACATCCCTAGTAAGGACTATTTCATTTAAAAAGGAGTACTACTCTTTGGTCCCCCAAGATGAAAACACATTGTAATTTTTCTTAGACTTAAACAAACTTTATTGATCCTACAAAGGGAATGATTTAGACACAGAGGCTCACACGTCACAATATAATATAATAACAAAGAGCAAAAATATAAATGCCAAAATAAATTGTAAATAAGTAGCAAAAAGAGCAAGAGACTGGTGTGAAATAAGACATAATTATATACATGTAAATGTACAAGTCAAAATAAAATAGAACGATAAGTCATAAAATAAAAAAAGGAAAATCTCAGCTTTATACAACAGGTCATAGTGCAACAGTGATATGATGACTGACAGGACATAGGGTTGTCTGTTATATAAGGGTGAGTTGTTGTACACTTGTAGGGAGTATTATGTGTCCCTCTATAGTCTGGTGCAGTGGGTGAACAGGAGTGTCCATGATGGAGAGCAGTTTGTACGTGAGCATCAAACCTCCATGTTTGTTTTCCCAGTGGGATGCGTCTATTGACAAAGCTGATCTTTTCAAGTCTATTGAACCATATCACTTTTGTTTCTGGTTCTGATATTGTCATTTTTTAGTTTTGAGATTCAGACATCGTAATTGTGTGGTTGTTTAATGTGCAAATCTAATACAGAAATCTTTTTTAATTGATGAACTCTTTCTTTTAAAAAATATTATAATATTATGAACAACCTGAAACTTTAAGAAAAATGCAACTTCAACACAATGTTTTAACATGAACTTGTATGTAAATAGGAATAAGACAATTTTTCTTGGAAAATCCTGCACTCAGCGTCTACTTTTGATGAGGGCGTCAACAGTCAAAACGATCGTCCATTAAGAGCGTTTAGAAAGAGACAAGTCTTCATTTGTGCTGCTCTGGTGGGAGGGGCCACGTACAGAGACGCTGGAGAAGCTGCTATGATAAGCACTGCACAAAATTACCAATATTTTAATAGAAAATATAATTAAAATATTTTAGTAGAAAATCAGCCGAGGGCCAAATTAAAGGTCTTGGAGGGCCGGATGTTTGACACCACTGATGTAGGCAGTCAAAGTTTCCGTTTTGGTCCTTCCTGTGGATCAGTCCTGCCCATCACCTTTCACCTTTCACTATTTTTCAATTCCGTTGGGAAGAGAAACAGTTTGAACAGAGGTTTACAGTCACACACATCTGATTCCCTTTTGCACTTATGGAGTTTGCAAACTTCCGAAGCCCGTTTTCCGCTGTTAGGATCCAACCACCACACAATTACGATGTCTGAATCCCAAAACTAAAATATGACAATATCAGAACCAGAAACAAAAGTGATATGGTTCAAAAGACTTGAAAAGATCGACTTTGTCAATAGACGCATCCCACTGGGAAATCAAACATGGCAGTTTGACGGTCACTTTTTCAGAGGATCCTTCTCAGTATGCATTGCGTGATGACCTGAAGTCCAAAATTTGTGATGTGGGTTAGGGATGGGCATGATTAATCGATTAATCGATAATTAATTATTAAGAATTTCATCGATTACGTTAATTTTAATCGACAAACCGAATGTATGTTGCTGTGTGTAGTTTGACCAAACAGGTGTGTACATGTGTCTCTGCATCAGAAGGAGCGAGACACAAACAGTGGGTCAGTCTGCAACGTACTGAAGCACAAATGTGTATTTAACGATGATTTGTACAAGAAATTCCAGGCTTTCTGTTCCGTTGGGACAAGTGTGAGTCCATGTGCACAGTGTATAAAGCAGCACATATGTTTCTGTGTCCAGTGGGAAACAGTTTTGCCAGGTGAGAGTCGCGCAATGTGGATGACGAGTCCCCACCTCCCTCCCCCCGTACGGTGTCCTGGTTTTGACAAACGCAAATCTGGTCACACTAACCTGTATTCACCTGAATCATGTCTTTTAATCCAACAGAAATTGACTGCATCAGCGACACAAGAGCTGGAGTTTTATCTTTGCTGAGTTTATGGAAATTAGCGATGTGGTTTTAAGTTTTGTTTCTGTGAGAGTTGAACAAAACTGAATTAAACACATTATAATGTCAAACGGGCTGATGTGGCTCTAGAGTGGTTACAGTTTATATGTCGTAAAGTTGAATTTATTTATGCAGATTAGTAGTGCAGATAGTAACAATAATGACGATCATTTTAATATAAAAATGTTAATGATTAATCGATAATCGATCGTTAATTCTTCCGACGATCGATTAAGAAAATTTCATTGAATCCCCATCCCTAATGCGGGTACTGAAAATGGATAAGGTTACAGCTAAACTGCAGGCAAAGAAATAACATCTCCACGGAAGCACGGACGTGGCCGACCCTGCGCTGGAGAAGTTCCATAGTGCAGCTTTAAGTTTCAAATGCCAGTGCAGATAAATCCAGACACGCTGTGACCTTTGTGCAGTGTGTGTAAATGTAACAGTGTTTGACAGATTCACATGACCTACGACAGCGTTGTCTTTTGTCTTTAATGAACAACACAGATATTTGACTTTTGCTGTTGTGAGACAAAAGAATGGATGTGTTTGCTAATTTGCTTCACTGATTTGACCATTTACGGTGTTTGATTTGTTGTGGAGGCCGTGCGACACAAAAGTCTCGACTCGGATTATTGGGGAGTGAATGGGTGTGAAATAGAGTGAAAAGCCAGGTCACATTGACACTGCAGGTTATTCTGGTAATAATAGTCCAACTCCATTTAGAGGAGCTTTTTATGCCGTTGTAAAGCAAAAATGATTGATAATGGTTTTAAAATGAAGCAAATGTCATGTCAACAGCTCTGCGGTTTTAGGTAGAGTCCACAGGGTTACAAAGACATGAGCTGCAAAGACTGTCATTTGGGTTTCATGGGGGATTATTATGGATGGATCACTTAGGTTGTTATACAAAACGCTCCATTCAGTCAGTTCTAAAGAGCGAGAGTGTGCACGATACTGATTTAATAGCCAAGTCTCAAATTTCACACCGAAGATTCACATTTTTGCCTTTCAAAGTATCACCAGATTTAAACCAGGTCTAAACTAGAATTAAACCAGGTCTAAACTAGAATTTAAACCAGGTCTAAACTAGATTTAAACCAGATCTAAACTAGATTTAAACCAGGTCTAAACTAGATTTAAACCAGGTCTAAACTAGATTTAAACCAGGTTTTGGTTCAGTCCTGGTTCAGTCCTGGTTTAGTCTTGGTTTAGTCCTGGTTCAGTCCTGGTTTAGACCTGGGTTAGTCCTGGTTCACTCCTGGTTCAGTCCTGGTTCAGTCCTGGTTTAGACCTGGTTCAGTCCTGGTTTAGTCCTGGTTTAGTCTTGGTGTAGTCTTTGTTCAGTCCAGGTTCAGTTGTGGTTTAGACCTGGTTCAGTCCTATTTCAGTCCTGGTTCAGTCTTGGTTTAGTCCTGGTTTAGTCCTGGTTCAGCCCTGTTGTAGGCTTGGCTTAGTCCTGGTTCAGTCCTGGTTTAGACCTGGTTTAGTCCTGGTTATACCTGGTTTAGACCTGGTTTAGTACTGATTCAGTACTGGTTTAGTCCTGGTTTAGACCTGGTTCAGTCCTGGTTTAGTCCTGGTTCAGTCCTGGTTTAGACCTGGTTCAGTCCTGGTTTAGTCCTGGTTCAGTCCTGGTGTTAATGTTAATAACATGATTCCTCATCATTTTGGGTAAAAAAAACACCAAATATTACAGATTTTGACTGGACTGGAGTCTTTATATTTGTACTGAAAGTGGTTTCAGGAGCGTGGGGTCAGGTGGGGGTCAGGTGGGGGTCAGGTGGGGGTCAGGTGGGGGTCGATGGCGTTACAAATCGTGTACCCCCACTTAAAAATCCCACTACACCGCTGGTTCTGAAGATGAGTTCCCGCGCTGTGCTTGGGTCCGGACGGGTTGCGCGGTTTGAACTGAAGAATGGGTCAAATGCAGTGGACACATTTCCTACACTGACGATAAACAACAGCAGAAGGAGGACATTTTTCTCATATCAAGCAGCTACAGCAGAAATAAACATAAACTAAACCAAAACAACGTCTTATAGATTATTTCTAACATGAATCCGAACCATCTGCAGAATTACCCAAATGTCAATGACAGCAGCCTTGTGCCAGTGCAATGCATCGTGGGAGATGGTGTTTCGTTGCCAGTGCTGGTCGTTTTGAAGGAGGCTGAGTGTAGGACAGTAGATATGATTCTGGGGACAAATCCAAGTTCTGCTCAGCTCTGAAGGGCCTCCGCTCAAACCCTGCTGGTGGAGCCATTTCCACTCTGGCCAAAAGCACGTCTGGAGGCATTTGTGACCATTACATAACAGATCACTTAAGCTACAGTCACACAAACAGCGTGGAATTGGTCTGTTGACGAAAGCTCAATAAGGGACATTAGTACTTTGCAATACATAATGTGGTAGTAGAGATGTAACCATGTCCAAATCTCACAGTATGAGATTTTCACCACATACATCTCACAGTAGGATATATAGTGTGATATTTTGTGGAGGCGAACAAAACTGTGAATATACTTTTTCCTCTTAACGCTTTCCCCCTTGGATGCTGACTAGGAACAACCCAAACATATATGACTAGAGCTGCCCATAGAGCATAACTGCATAAAAGAAAACACACTTCCATGAGCGATTATTCATTTATTTATTTATTTTGCACATATAACATGACAATAAAAAGAAACGCACTAGATAAAAAGTAGGTGCCGGAAGAGGCAAAAAACCCAAAAGGGCGAAATATTAAAGCCTCCACCTTATGAATATATATATGTGTGTGTGTGTGTGTGTGTGTATGTGTGTGTGTGTGTGTGTGTGTGTGTGTGTGTGTGTGTGTGTGTGTGTGTGTGTGTGTGTGTGTGTGTGTGTGTGTGTGTGTGTGTGTGTGTGTGTGTGGCAAAATGACATTTAAACACCATGGATTACATTCTTTTGATTCAAACATGGATTAAAACACAATGAAACATCCATAATTGAAAGATGATCAAACATTAGCATGAAATATCAAACATTTCCTCAAACTCTTTTTAAACATCACCTCTGATCTGCCGTCACTAACCAGATGTGAAAACTGCTCCAGAATTTACAGTCTCTGTGTCGTCCACAAAACTGAGCTCTTGATGTGACAAGTTTCGGAACATGAAAATTATGAAATTGACGAGTTTTCTATCTATGAATCTCTGCATTGATTTTAAAGTAAAATGTGAAATGTTCAGGAATCGTTGTTGAATTGTAAAGAATTTTATACATAAAAATACAAATTTGATAAATATTAATCCCATAAATATTAAGAATGTTAAGTTTAGTGAATAAATGAGCAGACGATGTCAATACCAAGAGATTTGTTAATTTTTCTGCTCACCCAGTCAGCTGCTCTTTCCAGTTTAGATTATCATCGACAATGATGCCCAAAAATTTGGTGGATGAGACGTGAGTTATTTCAATTGAATCAATTTTGATTTTGGGGTTAGTTGGAAATTATTTTTTACCACAAAAAAATCATATAATTAGTTTTTTTGACATTCAGAGATAAATAGATTATAAATGATTTTCACACTCATGAACTTAATGAATCACAGACAGATTTGATATTTCTCGAAACCTTAGACTCTGAACTCTTCATTTCTGGATGTTTAAATGTGATTCAACTCATTTACAGGTTTATAAGAGCTCACAGAAAATGAGAGTTTACCTGGTCAGGTGCAAAATCGAAAACAAAAAACTACATTCAGCATCTGATATCTGCATGTTCTGAGCACTGTATTCATAAAAACATTAAAACATCCCTATTCTCAGGTATTTTTATCGATGTGGAGTGGAAAGTGTGTTGACCCAGTCCATCACAGTGTGGTACGGCCACTGCTCAGCCCAGGACAGGACAGATCTACAGCGTGTGGTCAGAGCAGCAGAGAAGATCACTGGATGTGACTTTACACCCATTCAGTGACATTTATGAGGAGCGTTGTAGAAGACGGGCCTCCAGGATCATGGGGGACCCTCGCACCCTCCACCACCTGTTTGTTCCTCTGCCTCTGGGAGGAGACTGAGGAGCATTAAAACCAGAACATCTCGGCTGAAGTTCAGCTTCTTTCCTGAGGCTGTCAGACTTTTGAACAGTGCACACTGACTTCCTGCTTGGGTTGCCTCTCTCTCTATCTTGCCACGTTTTTTTTTTTTTTTTTTTTTTACTACTTGTTCATTGAACTGCTAAATGTTGTTGTTTTGATGTATTGACTTTTTAACATTGCTTATGTATTATAGTTTTTATCTCTTTCTGGATCACTGGGCCTCGGGGAGCACATTTCGTTCTGTCATGTGTTTCTCTCGCATGTTTGAATGACAAATAAAGAACCTTGAAACCTTGAACCTTGATATATTTGTCAAAGTATTTAAACAGATTTCATATCACAGATACAGTAGAGCCAAGTGTGCACCTGTTTTTACCTGTTGTTCACCTGTGTGGACCTAATTCATTTTTTCCATTTAACTTATTCAACTTATTTAACTTATAATAATATAATAATAAAACTCTTCCCCATCAGTGGGTGTTCAGTACTTGTCATCTTGGTTACTTTCTCGTGCGCAGAGCTCCACATAAACATTTGTTTCTGTAGCGATTCTGTCAAACATCTCATCTTGGAAAAAAAGACTGAAATATTTTAAGGACTGGCCTGAGAAACATCCAGATTTCAAGGCAATTTTGGTTCATAATCGAGTATAAAGTCCCAGATAGTTTGTTGGGACATCGCAGGACTCCACACAGACGCATCAGCAGCATTCTCATCTTTGTAAGTTTCACTCTCTGAAAGTCCGTCACTCTCACTGTTTTCCACTTTATAATCAACTTCATCATCACTTTGAAATCTATAAAAGTCACTTTGTCTAAACTTACCCATAAAATACATCCGCTCCTCATTCATTCTAAAACTGTGCGCCGCAGCACCGTAATCTTTCCATTGCTCGTTTTGTGTTGTGTTTTTTCCGGAAGCTACAATCGTCACTACTTCAATTAAAGGATGTATCGAGGATTTTTTAAAGGGAAAAGAAATACAGCGACAGTCCTTTTTCAAATGTTGTGCATGCGTGACACCACCTTCCTCTCCCACACCTCCCTTAGTAGAAACATCTCCTCCCGCCTCTTTACTCTAGAAATCACGTTTGTTTACAGCCAGCACGTGTTCAGAATTACTGTTGAAGTGACCTGTCTAGAAATAATTTAGCAACCGGTGCATCAGTTTTTAGACTCTTTGTCTGCTTCATTCGTGCAGTCGCTAGAAGAGATCTCCAAGAATCACGTGTTTGGCTTTGCTCCTTTTCTCCTTCTCTTCTTCTTTCAGCGAACTCAAAAACGGACTTTCGTTTGCGGAGAACTGGTCGTGGATTCTCGTCCGCCATCGCAACAAACTTTGTGTGAACTGCAAGGAAACTACAATTTTAAAAAAAGCCTCTGAGAACTGCTGCATAAACCACATAATCCCCGCGCATCAGTTACACTAGAAAGGTGGGGAGTTTGATTGACAACCTAACAGCCAATAGAAAACGAGGTAGCCTTTTTTTCTATTGGCTGATGTTTATCTGGCCTCACTATGTCCACAGATGACAGATTTTCATTCGTTTTTCTTTAATCAACATAATTACAAGGCTGCTGCATTTCTGTAAGGGTATTTTAAACTTTCATTGACAATTTGAAACGAAAAAAAAAAAAAACCTCCATACAACCTTTAACTTCGGAAAAAAATGGTGAAAAACATCCTTGAATCCTATTGGTCAGCCTAGTGCGGATTGTAGTGGACCTCACCTATCGCAGCTGCTGTTTACATGTGAAAAACTCGAGCCGTTTCTAATGGTCGTCAAATCCCGTCTTTAGTGAAACAGCGGAGGTGTCAAAACACGTCATTAAGGAAACATGGGGGGTCGTCAAATGTCGTCTTCATGGGGGAAAGAGTTCAAATGCCTTGACAAGCCTCCTCCACTCTAACTGAACTAAATGTGTATGGGGGTAATAATGGTGGAAATCAATCAATCAATCAAACTTTATCTGTATAACACTTTTCATACATTTGAAATGTAGCATAAAGTGCTTCACATGCAACAGAAAAATTACAATAATAAAAATCTATCCTGAATCTATGCTGCAGTAAGTATAAGTGTTTCATCCAGGAGTGGTCCAAGCTCAGTGTTTCTGATAAAGAAAAAGAAAGAAAAACCTGAGGGTAACTTGACAAGTTCAAAAAGCCAGCACAGCGCTTCTCCAACTTCTCACACCTAAAACAGTTTTTGGCTTTGTGAGTAGCACCAGCTCTGCCTTAAACGTTCTATATTACTCAGAATTGTCTCTTGTGAGATTTAAGTCATGTTATAATGTTGTTACCTCCTCTGTGAAGTTTGCCCCCATCAAACGCACAACTACACAAAAAAACTATGTCTGTGGTTTGTGCTGCAAAAAGTTTCATTTGTGCTGTTTTAGTTTTGGTCAAATTGTCTTTTATAGGTCAAATTGGGGTTAGCAAGATCCCCGGGAAGCTTCAAAATGAAATAAAACGACACAGAATGATGTTGATCGTTTATGTTTTGTTTGTGCTGCAATAAGTTTGGTTTGTGTGATTCTGGTTCTTAAGATATTTGCAGTTTTATTTTGAGCTGATGAGGTCATCCAGCCCCTCAAAATGTTAAACAGCGTCAAAATTATACGAAAAGTTTGCATTTTGTATTTGTATTTCGTTTTTGTGCTGTGCCATTTTTTATTTGTGTGAGTTTATTTCTAAAATGATTCATTATTATTTTCGTGTAAATGATATGAGGTCATTTTCCGCTCAGCTGACGGCAGCGGCTTTAACAAAACTCCACAAAACTAGTGAAGAGACTTAATCCAAAGAACTAAGACTTAAAAGTGCTTACAACTGTTATTTCTTCATGTAGTCTGCACTGAAATGGATCGTGGTCTATGTAGTTCCCTTTGATTTTTATTTATTGCTGCACCAAAACAATGAATTTTGTTTCATTCGTTTCATTTATTTATTTGTTTGAGCCAAGTACAATAAAATTCTGGTAACACTTTATAATAACTACACCTTACTTAGCCTTAATAAAACATGAACAAAGACTTAATTAATAATGAACAAAGATTTAATTAATAATGATTCACGCTTTGTAAATGCTTAATAAAGCATAATTAGTCTTCACTTTAGAAAAGCTCTCAGAAAGATTTAACTAACAGATAACAGCTGCCTGAATGATCATTGCATTTCATTATTAGTAAATCATTCTCTCCTAGCTTATTAATCATTAATAAATGCTCAAATAGTTAGTCCATGAGTAATTAAATATGAAATAATTATGAGTAACTATTTACAGCACAGGCAAATTAAGTGCAAGTGTTAATTAGGGTAGTAGTAGTAGTTACTAAGCGTGAATAATATTATTTAATTTAAGCGTGAATCATTATTAATTAATTAAGTTCTTAATATTTAATGCTTTATTCAAGGCTAAAACAAGGTTGTTAGTTATACACACATTGTTACATTATCAATAAGTGTTTACCAGATGACACATATTTTAACATACATAAAATCATTTATGGACTAATAATATGTTAACGTATGGCACAACATTTAACGTTTATGATCCCCCAGTTGAGGACAAACAAAATGTATTGTTATTGTTTATGATCATACTGATGTGGCAAGGTAGCTGATCATGGTCAGATCAAAGGTCAGAGGGGAACCAGGAGACTTCCTCTTCCTGAGCAGGCCTGACACACGGCTATTTCTGGTGAGCCAAACAAATGTAATGTTTGTACATTTTAATCTTGTTAGAAAACAAATTTGTAACTTTTGTAAATATTAATTTAAGGGTTTTAACAGTCCAGATCAGAGAGGTATGCTTTTAACTTTTATTTTATTGTTTACTTTTAATTGATGTATTTTATTAACTGCACTGTGTTACAGGCTCAGTGCTGGTTGCCGTTTTTGAGTTTTAGTTTGAGTTGATTGTTGATTTGTTCCAGCTCTGCAGTGGGTGTGGGCTGGAGGTCGCTGGGTGTGAAGGGGGCTCACTTAGAGGGTGACCTTATTTATAGTTATTGGTGATGGTGGCACTTGTAATTGGGTGTTTTCAGTTGTGGTAATGGTTTTCTTTGTATTAATCTTGTTCGTTTTCTCACTTTATAGCATGTCTCCTTCACCCAAGCTTTAGTATGGAGCCGCACCCCTGCAGTAGTATCCTCACCTGTTAAAAGCACCTTTAATATTTTTGTAAATAAAAGCTGCCGTATGGTTGTTAGACCCACACACTGACTGACTGGCTTTGTTATTAAAGCTACCTGCAAATTCCAGGTGTTAGATAAAAAGTAAAAAAGTTAAAGAAAAGCATGTGTTCAGTCAGCAGTTGTGGTTTGGACAGTGGATCTAGTCTTCTAGGTATTTCTGTAAGATTTGATTTTTATATTGTTTTTTGAAGTGCACCAAGTTTGTAAAAGCTTTGATATGATCGTCTAAACTATTCTACAAGTCCACTTATTACCACCAAAGACACTTGTGAGTCGATATATTGTGATGGTCTACGATATTATTGAGACTTTTGATGATACAATATCACAATATTTTGGTTATTGTTACTCCCCTACGTGACAGTACTCATAATTAATCACAGTAATCATGATGATAAAACACAACAATAAAGGTGTATAATGTAACTTTTTTTCTGATGAAGGGTTTGCTACCTGCTTGGTTCCGAGGACATGTTATTGCTTAGTGTAACCCGCATTCAGTGTTGGGAAGGTTACTTTAAAAATGTATTCCCCTACAGATTACAGATTACATACCCCAAAATGTAGTTTGTAACGGAATCCATTCAATTACTTAAAGTGAGTAATGTAATCTAATACTTTGGAATTACTTTAGTCCTGGTTTAGTCCTTATTTGTCCTGGTTTTAGTCCTGGTTTTTTTTTTTGTCTTGGTTTAGTCCTGGTTTTAGTTTAATCCTGGTTTAGTCCTGGTTTAACCCAAAATATGAAAACAGGGAAAATCCCTCTGTGTAATCCATTTATTTCAACAAAGTAACTGTAATCCCATTACCACTCACTGAAACAGTAACTGTAATTGAATACAGCTACTCATAATTTGTACTCTGATTACTTAACTCTGGTACATGTAATCTGTTACTCCCCAACACTGCCGACGCCTCATGGGGACCAGGTTGATATCTCTGATTGTGTTTTTTTTGTTTTGTTGTTTTTTTGTTGTTGTGTTTTTTCCCTCCGTTTAACGTGCAGTACAGCCCGGTTGAATATACAAAAAAATAGACAAATGAAATTTAAGACTTTTGAGAAAATAATAAGACTTGGACAACATAATTTAAGACTTTAAGGCCTTCATTTAAGAACATGAAATGTAAGACCTTTTTAAGACTTTTAAGACCCCGCAGCTGCCCTGATTATAGCAGTATCTCCACAGCTCTGCAAAACCCCTCACCATCTCCTCTCAATACATAACTGATTACTTCACAACGTCTGGACAAGAAATTGTAACTACTTTCCAGAAGAGGCAAATAAGATTAAAGCATTTGCCGAGCCAAAAGTACAGGGAGCGGTGCCAGCTCACATCTGAACAGTGCTCACTCCGAGGACAAGGACAGCCGCTCCCTGCTCAAATGGGAGACTAATTATTCATAACTGCTGCTCAGTCCAGACAAACCAATACAACAGAAGAGCCAATAAACGTGTGCCAGGATTTGAGATCAATTATTAACATGGCGCAGTGAAGTTTCAGCATTGATAATAGAACTGTTGGGAGATTCTAAATGGGCCGTGACGCTCAAGTGGAAAAAGGTAAAATGGTGGTGATGTGTTATGTGAACATATTTAAAACTTCAAATTATATATATATATAAAAAAAAGCAATACTGTATTAATGATTTTAAACTTAGATACTGACTGTGGTTATGAAATGTTAAACTCAATTGTCAGTGTTATTTCAGACATATTCTCCTACTGCCATCTTGTGGTCATATGGAGAAGGTGCATGTTGATCAGACATTTATAAAAGATTGGAACAAATATAAAATGCAACTACCAAAATAAAAAAAATATATATTGAAATTTTCTGATATTTGATAAAAGTTTGTTAATTATTTACCATTTTACATTATTAAAAAAAATGCTTAAACAAATTATTCATATATTTGGCTTTAGTCATTTCTGAAATATTGGAAACTACAACTTCATACTTGGTAAAGCATCACCATCAGAGAGAGGTGGGCAAAAAATATTAATCTTTTTTTTTTTTTCCTGTGTAAAATAATGTATTATGTTTGAATATAAACAAGACATTTAAACACAAAATATATTCCAAATTATTTTCCAAAATCTGAACTCCACCAGGCAGAAGATTGCGCCACCTACAGGCCAGGACCACCAGACTACGGAACAGTTTTTATCCTGATGCCGTTTTTATCCTGATGCCGTGAGACAGATCAGTTCTGTCAGAAAGCGCAGACACTAATGCTCCTTACAAAACCACACTGACTTGGAAAGCACTTTAGAAAACGGGGGCGGGTGGGGGCTGTTTTTTGACATACAATATTTTAACTATTTATTCTTATTATTATCTATGCTGCTGTTGACCTGGACCTGAGCGCAGTATTTTGTGTCTGTGTATTTTTTTTATACTGAAATGACAAGTAAATTCTAATTCTAATTCATAAAGAAGTTTAAATGTTTAACTCTGGACAGATACATGAAATATGAGACTTAGTTTGTGCTGTAGTACTTTGTTGTTCTGTTACTGATTAGTTTGTTTCCTCCTGCTGTATTTTTGAAGATGAACTGGTGTTAAGATGAAGCTCTGACAAAGGAATAAAGGGTAAAGGGCAGAATAAGATTAAGCTTCAGCCTGCACCTTTTCGGTCTGTGTGTGTTAAATATGACTGTCTGTGAATTAATGTCAAAATATACCTGTGACCGAAATAAATAAAATAAAAAAAAGAAAGAAAAGAAATTCTGATTCCACATGCTTTTCCTGACCAGAGGATGAGCTGTACCTGTCAATTAAAACCCCCAGGCTGATCAGTGTCAGTTTGAAATGACTGGCTTTCTATTTGATTAAAATTCAATTAATTGCACAACCCTGGCGTCAGATAACAGCATTAGCCTCATGTTTAGCCCCTATTAGAAAAGCCATATCTGTCTGAGGCTGGTTTATGGACTGGGAGCGCGGACACCCCCATTGGCGCGGCTCTATTGTCCATGTGTGCAATAATGAAGCGCCTCATTGAGCCGTGCGTTTGAATAGAGCCCGGCCTTTCACTCTGCATGCACAAGCTCATTAGAACTCTATAGACACACAATTGTGGCTCTCACATTAGAAACTTCCTCCTCTGGGACAGACACGGCACAGAAAGGGCCAGTTTGCTGCTAAGCTAAGCACATTGTCCGCCTGATTCATGGAGCCTGGCCCTCCATTCATAATATTAAGTTCGAGTGGTGGAATATCAATTGCAATGGGCAATGGGGCGCTATCTTTTTAAGAGATTTAGTGGGGTTAAAAAGGAGAGAAAGGGGCTCTCTGCTGGTCTACAGAGGGCTGGTTTTCAACAGCTCCATTGTGAGAACAGTCAAAGAAGGAACCCAGTTTTCCCTCCATTTCAAAAAGAGGTGGACATCAAATAAATTCACATGAACTTCAGTCTGTTTGAGAAAGGCCCAATTACACCTGCCTCTGAGGAATCTGCATGTTTCAGTGGAGTGGAGAGGCTCAATGATCAGACACTTTTAAAAGGTTTGGACATGGATAAGTGATTTAGCCTTAGTGCTAAAATGTGGAGGCAAATGTAATGTCATCTGGGAGTGGTGTTTATGAGGCTGTGGGAGCAAAGGATGAGCTGCTTCAGTATTTATAAAATAAAGGAGCAGTTTTATAATTGGCTTCACTTTATCTAAAGGCATGTTATTAAAACAGGCATTTGTCATGTTGTCTTTTCTGAATGGATCTCTGTGAACAGCTTTATTGTGACAGGTCGTCTGTGAACACACTACATGATCACTACACAAAAGTGCAACAGTCACAGTGTGACAGAGCGCTGGGCCTTCTCCACCAGCTAACGAATAAAACCTCAAATTTGATTACAAGCAACCTTTGGCTCTTTGGCCATGACACAATGGGCTCGGCTGTCTGGGCCAATTTCCATGCTCAGCATGAGGTACGCACACGCTCGGGCAGGCGCGGGCTGCACCCCTCAGGGCCCCCATCCCACTCAGGACTCACAGCTCAGGACTCACAGCTCAGGACTCACAGCTCAGGACTCACAGCTCAGGACTCACAGCTCAGGACTCACAGCTCAGGACTCACAGCTCAGGACTCACAGCTCAGGACTCAGAGTACAGGACTCACAGCTGAGGACTTAGGCTGACATGATATGAATGTTCAAAGCTGCAGTTTCGAGTTTCAGCTTTGGGCTGTAGTTGAGTGTGTGCTGTGAGGCACATCACACACATCTGACTGTACAACTTTAACCCACATCATTTAAGATCTATGGGAACAAATATCAGGAAAAACCCTTTAGAAGAATTATGTGAGAAACTTGGTTTAAATAAATGCTTCATAAAAAAGTTTGTTGTTACAATGATGTCAATAAATCTAAATTGTAAAAAGCTCATAAAATGTTTGAATAGCAGATTCAAATGAAGTGCCTTTTAAAAAGGCACAAATGGCAATTGCAAATGAACTAGAGTGGGATTGTGAGGCACAATGGAGCTTTGAGTGAGAGAGGGAACTATTTACTACTGCAGCCACTGTTCTGTGAATGTGAAACTTAGGCCAGCAGTTCATTGTCTCTGGTGTCTATCATTTAATAGGCTAGTTGACATAATGAATGAGCCAGACCCACCTTCTGCCACTCCAATAGACCCCAGCCTTATCTGAATTGTGAGCACATTAGGGTCTCTCAGCCAATCACAGCGCGGCCTGTAGCCCAGTGCCGGCCGAGGGAAGAGGAGCAGTGAACTTTTGTTTTGCTCTGAGTTTAATGAAGTTGGCCTGGTCAGTCCCACAGGATTAAAGCGCCTCTAGTCACAGTGGAGCATGGTCTTAGTGCAGGGCTGCGTCAGGACGAGCATGGCCTCTCCTCCTCCATTAGCGGGCTTCGGCAGCTCCGGAAAGTGCTTTCTCATCGACAACCTGCTGCAGTCACAAACCTCTCCACCCCGAGCAGAGAGACCCGGGACACAGCCAGGGGGACAGGGGACAGAGGACACTGGGCCCAGGCGAGCTCCTGGTCTCAGGCGAAGCTGGAGCTGTGAGTCCAGAGGAGGATATCAAAGTCCAGGCCACAGTCCAGAGCAAGTCCTGCAACACCCAGGTACAGTTCAGACTAAATCTAGCTTCACCAGTTAAATACATTGTACAAAATAACTTGAATTTGTATACAATTGTGTGTGTGTATATGTATAAATAGATAGATAGAGATAGATCGATACAAATATATTATAATATTATTATAATATATGAATGATGTAAAATAGACATTATTCTAGTGTGATTCAAGTGAGAGCACAATTTGCCAACTGCCTACAACTCAAACCAAAACTTTGTCAAACTGACCTGACTCCAACACATTCATCTTCAGATAATATTTAATATTCTAAATCATTTTAGAATACTAAAATTTTCATTTGTTTATTTTGTTTTCTCATTGCACTTAAGTTTAGTTCATGACGCCATGACCACGCTGTGTAACAGAATAAAAGTGCATGGGCTGACACACAACAGTTGTTAAAGTCTTTGTCAACCAGCTGAGGTGGTTCTAACCCTGGTTCGAGTGGGGTAGTGTTGTTGTGTCCTTAGGCAAGACACTACCCACCTACCTTAGTATGAATGTGCTGCTCTCCAGTGATCGTGGCGGCACAGATTGGCAGCGCCAGCTTCAAGTATGGAGAGAATAATTAATACAACATGTGTTTTGATACTACAACTGCTCATAATAATAATAATAATAATAATAATAATAATAATAATAATAATAATAATAATAATAATAAAGCCTTACACTTTACAGGCCTGTCAAAGCCTCTCAAAGTACTGTGTCATTATTTACTTCACACTCGGTGATGTAAGCTAGTGTTGTAGCCACAGCTACAGGAGACTGAAGTGAGGCTGCTGATCTGCACCATCTCCACCAATCAAACGCACACACCATGTTCATACTGCGCAATGTGGCTACGCAAGTGTCTTGCCTATGGACACAACGACAGAACTTGGTTCAAGCAGAAATCAGTCCTCCAACCTTTGGGAAAGGGAACCACTGCTCTAACCACTAAGCCACTGTCTCCTCAAAAAGCATGACTGTGATGTAGCCACAGCTGCCCACAGGGCAGACAGACAGGTGTGGCTGTCATAATGTGTATATGGCCTATGAGACCAGCAGAGCCAGTCATTATATCAACACATTCACAACAGGCAAGGTTGACAAAGTCTTGCCCAAGGACACAACAGCAGTGTGTAGTGGGTGTTGCACTGGCTTCCTCCACCCGTCTGTTCCTCATGTGCCGCTCGTCTGTGCAGGTGTGCTGAGCCGTGTGCTGGTGCCGGGCCTGGAGTACCCGTACCTCCTGGCGTTCTGCGGTGGGTCCAGCCCCCCTCCCGTCTTCTCCAGTGAGTGTTTTCTGCCTCAGCTCCTCTCTAAGCGCTAGCAGCAGGGTCTCCCATGCTCTTCACAGCTAATTACTGATGCAATGCCAAAGAGCTAATTCTGCGTTCAACTCTGCACAGCTCTATTCATGGGCATTCACGGCTGTTTGGGATCGAGCCGAGGGGTGGGCTGCAGGCCTTTAGAAGCCCCCAGGGCCCCAGGTTTTGTACTGGCACATACACACTTTAGTAGTGCAAATATGCAGAGCTAATAAACATCTTGTCTTGTGTCATATTAAGGTTATAATTGCTGTGAGAAATGTAATCAGTTTTAATTAAGACAACAAATTTAATTTGAAGGTTAAAGGTCTTCATTACTGTGTATAAACACAAGACACACGTAGTGTGTAAACTCATTACAAAAAACATGCTGGAAAACAACAAATGATCAAGTATAAAGCAACATGAAAGAAATATAGAATCAAAAACATCACCAAGGCCCTCTCCATTTTGTCAAAGCCATGGATACGTGGAGACTAAATTCTAAAGCAGAATTCAGCATCAGTGCCCAAAGATAATGTATTTCTTCAATGATGAAATCACAAATAGAAATGCACAACCGAGGCGGCAGAAACAAACTTATGTTCACATAACAAACTTATGTGACATCGATGCATTGTAGCTCATAATTGTAATGATTCTCATCAACTGTTATGGAATAAACACCTCTTGATAAGGTCTCTGGAGTCATCATGTAGGCTGATACTTTCCCACAGTGCCCGGCAACACAACAATGCCAGCGCTGGCCGTGACCAATCGGCACATTCAGTCCACCATCCACACGCGACCTCACCTCAATTTTTCACTGCAGCAATGAACTCCAATGGGCACAAAACCTCTGGCCATCTCAGAGCAGTGAGGGCTGGACAGGAACATCCCCCAGCCTTTGTGCGGCTAAAGAGCTCAGCTAGCCCACTCCCCCTCCTTTCTGCTGGCCTTCAGCGCTCATTCCTGCCCATTGGGGACCCCTTGACTACA
The DNA here is from genome assembly GCF_026225935.1 of Boleophthalmus pectinirostris. Lineage (NCBI taxonomy): Eukaryota > Metazoa > Chordata > Actinopteri > Gobiiformes > Gobiidae > Boleophthalmus > Boleophthalmus pectinirostris. The sequence goes on from NW_026571152.1 coordinate 4,162,271, forward strand.
ACATAAAGCATTCAATGCAATTGACTTTTATAGACTTATTCGAGCTCATCTTCGCATACAAACTGCCTTCATACCTGCAAGTGAAAAGATTTAGTGTTGGGCCAGTGAACCATCGAGTAATGGCATTTCCATTGAAGTGGCTTTTTGTGGGGGTTCCTCAGGGCTCTATGGTGGGGCCACTGGAGGAGACACACACGTTGCCCAGGGATGACCTGGTAATCAGCTCTTTAAGTCAAAACCATTGAGCTCCAATAGAGAAGTGAAAGGCATGTCCAAACCTGTTATGTGCTCCTAGAGGTGGTCTATGTGCACATTTGTCGTACAGATTAAAAAGGCAACACTGAATAGACTGGATAAATCGTTCCTCTTGACTTTTGTTGTGCATGCACCTGTGAGTGAAGCACCGTGGGATTGCTCCTCACAGTTCACCAAATCCTTTTTTCTCCATTCAAATGCCTTCCTATTCTCTTTAGTCACCCTGAGTTTGTTAAATTGAACAAATGGAAGAGTGTGCTCAAGTGTGACAAGACATAATCTCTGAGTCAAAGAGGAAACTGTTCCATCAACAGTTCATGTAGTTTCAACTGACAAACGTTCGGTCCTTAACAGTTCAAAGCATGTGACAGTGTTTTTCTTTACCTTTCAGAGAGTACGAATCTTCCAACATGGGCTCCTGATAATAACCCAAAAGCTCGCAGAGGGATACTTCGAAGAGCGGTATTTTCAGAGGAGCAGCGGAAAGAGCTGGAGAAAACCTTTAGGAAACAGAAATACATCAGCAAAACAGACAGGAACAAATTAGCAGCAAACCTCAGTCTCAAGGAATCACAGGTATTCAAGCACCGCACGATACTGGAACATTTTGTGATATGGGTGTAATTTGGGTGCTAGGAACTGCTATTTCAATTTTGTAGTGACATTTTCATGCACTTTTTAACTCATTGATTACATTTTAAAGCTTTACTTTAATTTACTAGTGAAACTGTCAAAATAAAAATTAGAAACTAATAAGCAAATGATGTTTTGTTTTTCGTAGGTAAAGATTTGGTTTCAGAATCGTAGAATGAAATGGAGAAACTGTAAAGAGAAGGAGGCTCACAGCAATCGCTCCCCAATGGATGAACTCATGGCTCGAGCTCAAGAACCATCTCAGAAAAACAACTCCAAATCCAACAAATCTGATTCAGAGAAAAGGGATTCATGATGGATCTGTGATGGCAGCTGTGTCAAGTGAAATACTATTAAAAAAGAACTGGTAAAGCTTTATAATGACTACTACATGACGGGGTTAAAGTTAGGAGGAAAGATCATTACTAAACCTTCTTAATAAATGCTTTATTATGAAGTCATTCAAGTGTAGTTATTATAAAGTGTTACCAAATAATTACTGGGTAAGTGAATGTAAATGCTACTTAAAGACTAACATAATTAGTTTTGACTTGTAAGTGGCTGCAGTTGTGGTTACTTCATAGTATAATTGCTTAGTCAATCAAAATGTGAGGAGTTCAAGAGCATGAGGTTGTGTTCACACTGCAGAATCTGATCATGTCTTAATCTCAAGTACAGAGTCCAAATGAACTCTATGGGAGATTCAATGATTTTCAACAAAATATCTTGGATTGACTCCACAAACGTGTCATTTTAAAGTCCTGGCTTCAACTATTTTGACTTGCAACAATCATTCTTTCTGAAGCTCACATGAAAAAATATTATTTGACCTTAGTTAATTAGCAGCTGAGTTTTAAAGCATAAAGTAGAATGTTGATGTGACATGACCTGTCTGTTCTATGCTCATGTTGATACATCATGTCAGGGAGGAGCAGTTATCACACACTTCTGATGGATAAAGTGGCTTTCTTCAATTGGAATTGGAAAAGTAATCAAAGCATTTACATGTGTGTTTTTAACAGAAGCTTATATATTTCTTTTGGAATATTGTGTACATATATTTTCCTGATCTTTTATATATAGATCATCTGTAAATAAAGATTTTTTTCAAAAACAGCTGTGTGTATTTTGAATTCTTAATAAGTAATAATGAATATACTCAGATAAGAACAGACATTTTATTAATTACCAATAGCAAGTTACCGCTATATACAAATATACTTTTATTTATTTGGCCATAGGCTTAATACAGAGTGTCCCCAGGTTTGACTACCCTAAATATTAAGACGTTTTTAAGACCACTTAAATGAAAATGAAGACCAGCATCACACCCATTCTGTGGGTGAAAAACACCAGATCCAATTCTAATAATGACCAACCAACTACAATACTGCATCTAGAATCTAAGAGCCACTGTGGATTAAACCTGCACTTCCCCATGATCCATCCAACGTCTTCCTCCGCTCTACTGATGGTTTATTCACTGCTGCCGGCGACAGAAACCAAAGTACTGTTAGTATTGAGAGCAAAGAAATATTCAAGTAAAAGTAAAAATATCACATGAAAAAATCTACTTAAGTAAAAGTGTAAAAGTACCCAAGTAAAAATATTTGCGCATACTCCAAATTAGACATTCATTCTTGTTTTGTGATTTCACGTTGTTGCTTTTTTTTTTCCTCCCTCAGTTTAACGTCGCACTGCAGCCCAGATGAGTTTACAAAAAATAGGCAATTGAAATTTAAGACCTTTGTGAAAAAAATTAGACTTGGACAATATAATTTAAGACTTTTTAAAGCTTTAACTTAGGAACATGAAATTGAATACCTTTGTAAGACTTTTAAGTCCTCATGGTTGCCCTGTAACACAACAGGACAGAAAAGGGTAAATAATCGAAATATCATGATATCGTATCGTCAAAAGTCTCACAATAATATCGGGGGCAGTCACAATATATCAAATCTCAAGCCTTTTTGCTTAAAATCATTGTTTTGGTGCAGAAACAGCAAAAAAAAATGTGAAAACTACATAGACCATGATCCTTTGCTCTGTTTCAGTTCAATCGACATACTGAAATAACTGTTATGAAGCACTTTCAAATCCTAATTTTGGGGATTTTTGGATGACAAAAGTAAAAAAGTATGGTTAAAAAAAGTACAGTAAAAAGTAGCATATTCACAATTTTGCATTATTGTTATTTTTTCCCTCCACAAAGTCTGAGTCTGATGCAGTTTTGGTCCTGTAAGAAATCCAATGTCTTTAAAATCAGTGTGCTCTGCTCTGTGGAACTCAGAACACTTTGGTGCAGGGAAGGTTCTTTCTTCTTCTATTTGGCTACGTTCAGACTGCAGGGCTTAATGCTCAATTCCGATTTTTTTGTGAAATCCGATGTTTTTGCGAGGTCGTTCACATTTTCAATTAAATGTGACTTGTCTGTGACTCCAGTGTGAACTTTAAATGGCCCGAAAGTGTCCCGCATGTGCACTGGAGACACGATGACGTCAACCGCAGTGAGCGTGCTCTGTGTTTACGGAAGTTGTCCAAACATGGATGCAGCATCGAGCACCTGGAGATTTTAAAGTTCCTCTTGTACCAGAGCCAGAACATAAACAACTTACTTGTTTTAACTCTTTCCCCCCTGGACGCCTACTAGGAACAACCAATACATATGTCACTAGGGCTACCCACAGAGCATAATTGCATAAAAGAAAACAGACTTCCACCATGTGGTGTGGAGTGATTTCAGGGCAATTTTGGTTCATAATCGAATATAAAGCCCGGATAGTTTGTTCGGATATCGCAGGACTCCATACAGACGCATCAGCGGCATTCTCATCTTCGAAAGATTCACTCTCTGTAAGTCCGTCGCTATCGCTGTTTTCCACTTTATAATCACCCTCATCATCACTTTGAAATCTATAAAAGTCACTTTCTCTAAACTTATCCATAAAATACGTCCGCTCCTCATTATTTCTAAAACTGTGCGCCGCAGCGCGATCTTTCCATTGCTCGTGTTTCGTGTTGTGTTTTTTCCAGAAGCTACAATCCTCACTATTTCGATTAACTTCGGAAAAAATCGGCGAAAACATATCCTTGAATCCTATTGGTCAGTCTAGTGTGGGTTGTAGTGGCCCCCACCTATCACAGTCTCTGTTTAAATGTGAAAAACCGAGCCATTTCTAAAGGTCGTCAAATCTCGTCTTTAGTGATACAGCGGAGGTGTCAAAAGTCGTCATTAAGGAAACAGGGGGGTCGTCAAATGTCGTCTTCATGGGGGAAAGAGTTAAGGAGGAGATTGAGAAGGACGAGGTTTTTGGTCGTGGTGTTTTGTGGGGCAGCGGCAGCGACGTCCGTTGAAAGGAACATGTGGATGTGGAGACGTAGCCAAGAGTGGTGAGTGGAGATGTGCTTCAGTGACACGGAGTTCATTGACAGTTTTCACCTACTTCAGAGCAGAATACTGACGTTTGTGGCTTGTTGATAACGTGTAGGTGGATGAATGCACTTTGGCTGTTCACACTGAAGTCACATGTCAAAAGATCAGATATGTATCAGTTTCAGGAGCACATATCCAAGTGTCCTGGGTCACATTTGAAAAAATCGGATCTGTGTCGTTCAGACTGTCATTAAAAGACCAGGTACAGGTCACATAGAAGCCAAAAAATCAGATTTGGGTCACTTCAGGCTGCAGTGTGAACACAGCCTTTGACTCCTTTTCTTTTTGTTAATACATCTGAAGTGACCGTGGTGAAACTGGTTCATAGTAAATACAAGACACAGTGGCTCAAAGGTTTGAGCTCCTTCACCAACCTGAAGGTCAGAGGTCACTCTTGCTCGGGCAAAGTTCTCTCTTTGTGTTCTTAAGCAAGACACTTCACCCTCCTTGCAGAATATGAATTTGGTGTGTGATTGTGTGTGAGTGATTGGTGGTGATCTGAGGAGGCCGGTGGTACAGATTGGCAGCCAAGTATGGAGTGAATGAAGAAAGTTAATAATGAATTGTTAACACATAATGGTACACATTTTAGATTTGAACATACACGTTCTAAATATTTTTTTTAGTTTATAGTTTAGTTTATTGTACTTATTTAGTGTCACACACCATTTAATTGGTGCCCAGCCTGCATGGGCTTATATACAGAAGCCAAGAGGGGTCACAACAAACGCAAACGCCGCAACAAATACAAGTGCGACAACACAACAAAAAGCCACAACACACCAAAAAAAGCCGCAACGGAAATGACCGCGGGGACTCTATTTTCCGACGGACCGATCAAGCAGCAAGTGAAGAAGAAGAACTACAACATGAAACAAATAATGATAAAACAATAAATTACTTTTACTTACATTTTCAACTTCTCCGTTCCTTTACTTTTCACGTTGTAGTTCTTCTTCTTCACTTGGCGCTTGATCGGTCCGTCGGAAAATAGAGTCCCGCGGTCACTTCCGTTGTGGCTTTTTAATGTGTTGCGGCTTTTTAATGTGTTGCGGCTTATTAATGTTTGTATTTGATGTTGCGTTTGCATTAAAATAAGAGTCCCACGGTCATTTCTGTGGTGGCTTTTTTTTGGTGTGTTGTGTGTTTTTTTTTTTTTTTATGTATTGTGGCTTTTTGTTGTGTTGTCGCATTTGTATTTGTTACGGTGCTTGCGTTTGTTGTCACCCCTCTCAGCTTCCGTACTTATAAGACACATAAAACAATAAGCAGACAAATCACACATCAAACATAAAGTGTCCTCTTACAGAGGTGCCAGGCTTTCAACACAAACTGAGCCAACTTGAAAACATTACATTTAAACAAGTACTTCAGTCTCTCCTCATCAGACACAACAAACCAACAGTAAAACACATTAGACACAACTGACAGATCAGCTCATGATACAAAGGACAGTAAAACAGAAAATCCTTTAAGTCGCACAGACACATGTGCTCCTCCTCTGGGACTGAGTGGAATCGTCCCGTCTCCAAGGCCAGAGGCAGAGTCCCACACCTCAACTGGGCACATACTGACCTCTGACCTCTGCTCAGGTTCAGGGTGACATATGGTTCAGGTCCAAAATTAATTAATTTAATTAAGATATATGTTCTTAATTTTGGTTTACATAAAATTGCATTGTGCCACTTTTGTTTATGTTTATCAAAGTAAATGTAAATGTGGACACTTGTACACATATACTTAAATATGTAATTTTTATTTTTTTTAATTTTTTTGAATGCATTTGTTATGGGTGTGTGCTTGAATGTGTGTGCGTTTATGTGTATGTATGTGCATGTATGTAATTTGTATATATTTCGATTGCATCATTATTAATGTAATTATCGTAACTTTATTTTTATTATTATTTTTTGGTCAATATTACTATTACTATTGTATTTTTATTTTATAATTATTTTAATTTATTATTTTTTTATGTTTATTATAATTTTTTTTCCTTAATTGTATTATTATTATTATTATTATTATTATTATTATTATTATTATTATTATTATTATTATTATTATATATTAAACATATAATATATGTTTTTATTTTATTTTTATATTTATTTAATTTTTCTCAGTGTCTGTTAAGGGTGGGTGTCAGGAGGGTGAATCGGGGTTTGGGAATGGGGAGGAGGGGGTTTAAATGTGGCATTTGTATATTTGTACATCTTGTGGCAGTATTGTGTGGCCGTAGGACCACAATATAGGAAAAAAAATAAAATAAAATAAAATATATATGACAAAAAAAGTAAATGTTCCTCGTTTGTCTGGCACTACAGATGAACTTATTTCTGTAAATAAATCGGAGATCTGCAATCTCAAAAATGTTCTCAATCTCTCTACTCCAGGACGATTTCTGTACCAGACTCCAATTAAACACATGTTCGGTTAATCTTGTGTCTGTCATATTAACAGTGTTGGGAAGGGGACTTTTAAAATGTATTCCCCTACAGATTACAGATTACATACCCCAAAATGTAGTTTGTAATGGAATCCATTAAATTACTTAAAGTGAGTAACGTAATCTGAATACTTTGGATTACTTGATATTGTCATGCTTTTTCACTTGTTTTGTATATTACCATTTGTCATTTAATAAGTAAATATAAAATATATATATATATTGTCATGTTTTTTAAAACTACATGAGTGTAACAACCACATCGTGAAAATTCTTGTTTGTTCAGTCTTTACTTGACCATATAAAAAAATATTATTGATAAAGAAGTTATTTTTATATGAAATCACAATTATGTCCACCTACTGTTAGTGTCATATTGTATTAGTTTAGTCCTAGTTTAGACCTGGTTTTAGTCCTGGTTTACACCTGATTAAGTCCTGGTATAGTCCTGGTTTAATCCTGGTTTAGTCTTGATTTTAGTCCTAGTTTAGTTCTGGTTTAGACCTGGTTTAGTGCTGGTTTTAGTCCTGGTTTAGTTCCAGCTTAGTCCTGGTTTAGTTCTGGTTTAGTCCTGGTTTAGTCCTGGTTTAGTCCTGGTTTAGACCTGGTTTTAGTCCTGGTTTTAGACCTGGTTTACACCTGATTTAGTCCTGGTTTAGTCCTGGTTTAGTCCTGATTTTAGTCCCAGTTTAGTTCTAGGTTAGTTCTAGTTTAGCCCAAAATGTGAAAACAGGAAAATACCGCCATGTAATCCATTTATTTCAACAAAGTAACTGTAATCCAATTACCACTCACTGAAACAGTAACTGTAACTGAATACTCATAATTTGTACTCTGATTACGTAACTCCGGTACATGTAATCTATTACTCCCCAACACTGGATATTAACCAACCTATTCCATAACCGCACCATATCACAAATGTGTCTCACTTCACATGGTTCCAGCCCATATCTCCGTACAGAGCAAGTTTAGGTGCCTTTTTGTGCACAAAATAAGTACACCTATAGTATTTATTTAAAATATAACCTTACTTTTACTTCCACTTGGAACACGACTTCCTGCACGTCTTGGATCTCCAGGGCTTTGTTGGACCAGACCTGGTTTGAATCCTTGATCTGTTCCTGGGACATGCTCCAGTGAAGCTGAGAAAGCGGGTGGTCCCACAGCCCAAGAATCACCTCAGTCAATAAGTCATGATGGAATGAAAACAATACATTCAAACTCAGGAAGAAACCCCCAAAAACTAGCACTTATGTCATCAGAACGTCTGTCAGCTGCTTGTCTCCGTGGAGATGTTTCTACTGAGAAACTATGAACTCAAATAATACTGTTTCTACTGATTTTTACTACTACTACTGCTACTACTACTATATAAACAATTACTACGTATACATTAATACATTTGAATATTACATATAGTTCATATAAAATAAACTGGAGATGAAGTTGACATAGATGCTTTACATATTTTTAGAACAATAAATCATAATAGCATAAAATAAATAACAGCATCATTTATAAGACGCAGTACTGAAAAAGAGCTCAAGATTATTAGTGAACCTCATTTGAAATGAATACTAAATACTAAACTTAGTGTTGTGTCCAGTGTTTTGGGACTCTAGAGTGTTCCATGTATTTATTTGTATTCACCCAGTAGTTTATTTGGTCGTTCTACCAAACCCTATTTTACTTTGGAAAGTTGTTTTAACTACTGTCTGTGACAGACATGGTGGATTTTCATGCTAAAGGACATTTTTGACGTTCCTTCCTTTTTTAATTATTTATTTTGTTTTACAGGGATCATGTACCGGAGCATTAATCAAAGAAATATTGAAGAGATGCTTTGGACCAAACATGTTCCAGAGTCCCTGAGATTTACAAAGCATAGAATACACACATAACATAAAACAATGCAGTCTTTATACAAATAGTTCTAAAAAGTACAAGGACATGACAGATCTCTGTCCCTCTGTGCCTTTAATCAGGTTTCATTTCATTGTCATAAGTTGTTTTTCCTACATTAGTTTCCACTTAATGTTGGCACTTCTGTTCTTAATTCAGCTCTAAACTGTTTGAAGTCTTTGCTTGGTTCCAAATGTGTTGGTAGTTTGTTCCAGTCTGGTAGGTTTAGAAGAGAATGCCCATTGGCCTAGAGCAGTTTTCCTCCAGGTTTTTCTTAGTTTGCTTCACTGGCCACTTAAGAACGTTCAGTGCATGTTATCATTTGATAAGGATGTTCTTTGTTTTTTATTTATTTTTACTCAATTCTAAGACAGAATTTAAAACGTAATCATTAAATGTATTAAATGCTCTGCAATAATCACATGATCATGTTGATCCTTTCCTTGTTTTACTTTATATTCTCTTTTGCTGATTGAGTCTTATCAGAAAGTTTTACTATATTTTTCCACAGAAATGGATTATTACTCCTTGCCTTTTTATTTATTTTTTTATTATTTCCAAGAAAAGAAAAAAAAAAGCTTTAGCTGCTTTCAGCTGTGAGGTCACCTTATTCCTCAAACGTGTATATAAATATGTGTTTATTGTTAAGAGGTGTGATTTTAAATACCTTTTAGAGCAGAATCAGAAGCAAAATGGTTTTCAACCATGACAAATTTGTCTTTGTTCTATTTTTGAATGGCATTGTTTTACTATATATACTTACTCATTCAGCAGTAATCAAAATAATCACACAAGTCTAAATACTTCCCAAAGTACTCACTACTGGAAACTGTAGATTGGTAGAAATGCCAGCAAGAGTCCTAACATGGCCTGAGGTCACAGTGGAAGAACAGACAGGAGCGGCATCAGTGTAAAAATGCAATTTCAATTACATTTCCAATGTGTTTTAATAACATAATTGTGTTCAAAGTGCACATTTTATGTCCATTAACATTTGAGTGAAGACTGAAATGTGAATTACTAAACCAAGAATCCAGTGCATTTCATTGTTGAGGTCTAAACTACAGGATTAGACACTTTTAGAGAACATGATAACAGGACAGAATATTTAGTCACTGTGACCATTTAAAATCTGATTTGACTGCAGTTCATCTTGCAGCACTAACAGGCCTCAAACTCCACTGTAGTGACAAAGCACAATTAGAAACAACAAAGTAAAATTGACATAAATATGTGGCCTACTTGTTTCACCTTTGTTCAAACATCTGTCCAATGATAAAACAAAATGCAAAAATATTGTGGCTCATGCATCAACAGTTAAATTTAAAGTGCATTTATGTGGACAGGAGCAGAGTGAATATTCACAGAGTGTCTGTGAATGTCTCCTGGCGTGCCATGAAAACTCTTATTGAGATGCAAAGTGGGTGATTCGTCTTCTCATTAGCTCCACTTATACGGCCCATACAAAAGCCTGGCCTTTGTAAATACACTCATTTGTAAGACTTTGATGAGGCTTTCTCTGTAGGGCACTTTTCTTCATTAGGGAGCCATGTTTGTTAATGTTTTAGACCCAGACAACATGAGTATGATGCAAAAAAATGAAAACTAAAAAAGTAGAAAATCCATAACCCCCAAAATCTAAATAGAGTATATCCATGCAAGTTCTCTGTTTGACAGAAATGTACATATAATCAAAACTAATCATGTAAAATGAGTTTTAATATATATTTTCGATCATCCTAAACCTGACATGTTTTGGTTTAGTCTGTGTATAAATTGTAAATGACACTTGGACCGTTTAAGCAAGTCATTCCTTTTTTCTTTTTTTTTTTGAAATAGTTGTGATCGTTTCAGTAGCACTAGGGCAGTAAACAGGACCTGTGACTATCAGTGGTGGAAAAAGTACTCTGATTTGTTACTTAAATAAAAGTACAGATACTAGAGCAAAAAAAAAACAACAACAACAAAAAACCCAAGTATCACATGAAAAAATCTACTTAGTATTAATGTACTTGAAGAGTATTTCATACAGATTCTGAGGTCTTATAAGGTTTCAAATATTTTCATTTTGATAAAAATTTGTGTTGAATTTTGTTCAACAGAAGTAATTTTTTAATTTGTTATTTTTCCCAAGCTGTTTTTATGTGAATCATTTTGGTTGCTCAGATTAAGAACTGGTTTAAAACCCCTCAGCCTTTCGAGCAGGTCAAAAACAATACAAATACTTTTACTTTTCAGTCCTGTTCAAAAATGTCATGGAGTAAAAAATAAAAAGCCTCTACTTTAAAATGTACTTACGTAAGAACAGTACTTTACTACTTTCACTTCATTATGTTCTAGGGCTGGGTATCATTAAGAAGTTGCCGATACGATACATACCTCGATACACAGGCCACGATACGATACATGTCTCGATACACTGCACTTTCGATTCGATATGAAACATTTCAAATCGATTTGATACGGTTCAATAAAAAATAAAGGCTAAATCATGGCTGTGATACTAAAAGTCTTTGTTAAACCACTTTTTGTGCAAAGTTCATATGAAACACAAATATTTTAATCCTCAAAACAGTAAAAATGTCAAATGTGTTGCATAAATGAGTTTCACTCCACAAGCAACAAAACTGTAGCTCTGTAACAAAATAATTTAGTAAAACACACCTAAAAATACTCTTGGTGATATATCGATACAGCAGCCCACGATATCGATACTGTATCATCACATTAAACGATACGATATATCGATAATTCGACAATCCATCACTGATTCACTGCTTCTTTCGTTAGGGGGAAAAAATTCCAATACATAAAGAAGAATACTGGAAAATAAGTATATTTTAAAGATTATTTATTGTAAACAACACACACAAGTATATACAATAATATAAATAATCAATATCTCATAAAATATTCACAATTTACATTTTTCCAACGCTTTTTACAAGTTTGAGTGCATTCCTTTCCCTGCGTGCTGAGATCAAGAATATGGCAGTTGACTTTTCCATTAGAGTCCAGCTCCAACGCCCACACCACCGTCAACCATCTGCAAGCACAGCTCAACCATTCAACTGTGTTCGCTCAAAGTCCGTTAACACCGGTGATGTTTCCATTTGCGGGTGGCGACAGCGATGTTCATGTCTTTTTTGTGCCAGGGGAAGACGCTGTTGAGGCCGAGAGTCCCGTCGGACTGGACCGCCCCGGTGAGGACGTAGAGCTGGGAGCGCCCGGGTCGGACCAGGCCGTGGGCACATTTCAGGTTGATGAGGAGCCACTGTTGCAGGAGGTGCTGGGTGTCATAGGGAAGCAGAGGGCCCTGGTGGATAAACTCGACGCGGCCCTCGATCTCGAACTCGGGCGCTCCTGTTGGGGTGCGGCGGCGGTGGATTTTGGCAGTAACAGCTGTGGAGAGAAAGACATATGGTGAGATTAGACATTGTTTTGTTTAACTGTGGTTTGTGATTTGCTTCCAAATACTTCAAATACTTTGCAATAATTGACTTATCCATGAGTTCTGAATGATAAAGTTGCTCAGTATCCAAAACGATTCCAGAGTAAATATTATATCTTTTTAAAGGAAACTGAAAAGCATGAATTGATTTGACAGTAGCAACAGCATAGAAGTAGTAATATAGTGAATTCATTTTGCATTATCTTTACATGAATTTTATGTCAGATGCCCTCCCAGATGCAGTCATCTATGAAAGAATAAATATCATAGCCAGTGTTGGGGAGTAACAGATTACATGTACTGGAGTTACGTAATCAGAGTACAAATTATGAGTAACTGTATTCAGTTCAGGTCTAAACCAGGTCTAAACTAGGACTAAACCAGGACTAAACCAGATCTAAACCAGGACTAAACCAGGTCTAAACCAGGTCTAAACTAGGACTAAACCAGATCTAAACCAGGACTAAACCAGGACTAAACTAGGACTAAAACCAGGATTAAACCAGGACTAAACCAGGACTAAACCAGGACTAAACCAGGTCTAAACCAGGACTAAACCAGATCTAAACCAGGACTAAACCAGATCTAAACCAGGACTAAACCAGGACTAAACCAGATCTAAACAAGGAATAAACTAAGTCTAAACCAGGACTAACCCAGGAATAAACCAGGTCTATACCAGATCTAAACCAGGACTAAACCAGATCTAAACCAGGACTAACCCAGGAATAAACCAGGTCTATACCAGATCTAAACCAGGACTAAACCAGATCTAAACCAGGACTAAACCAGGTCTAAACCAGATCTAAACCACGTTGTGTGGACCCTGTCTCCTCCTCTTCTATCAATTATATTTTTAATACGGTTAAATAAAGTCTGGGCTTTTTATTTTCTTTTATCAGACAGAACATCTTATGTTACAATATCCGAGTCTTTGCTTCTCTACAGAAAATCAAGTAATCCAAAGTATTCAGATTACGTTACTCACCTTAAGTAACTTACTGTATTATGTTACAAACTACATTTTGGGGTATGTAATCTGTAATCTGTAGGGGAATACATTTTAAAAGTCACCTTCCCAACACTGATCATAGCCGCCATCATATTATACAGTAATAGAATGAAACAATACTATATAATAATAGTAGTAGTTAGAAAGTGTAGTGTTGTTAGTTGCAGTAGTCTCAGTACATGTACTCACCAAAATCATTGTGACAGAAAGAGTCCAGGACAGTTTTCATGGCAGGAGAATGTTCCACTGACGGGCAGTTTTGGCAGGCAGGTTTCGGCAAGTCTGAAAAATGAAATAAAATTGTTGATGTTGCAACCCCGAAATAAACAACAAGACTCGCGCTCATTTTAGCTTTTGGGCAATTTTTAATTTTAGATTTCGGTTCGTGTGTTAACAAGTATATTTTGTTTACAATGTGCTTTTCCCATAAGTCTTTGAGTCTCACATTCTTAAAGCAACAGTAAAGTAAAGACCCCGTAATTATATAGGTACAATGAAATGATAGACTAAAGAATATTATCAATGAAGTATGTATTTATATCAAATTAAAATAATTTGAGCCATTTAAATGAAACATGAGTCTTAAGAATTTTATAACAGAAATATTGCATTTTAATTTTCAGGGCACTACATTGAAAATAACTGTACCTAAACACACTTATTCATACTAGTTGTAGCATTTGTATAATTATGTAATACACTGTAATTAAAGTAGTAATGATAGTAAGAGTTGTAGTAGTAGTAGTAGTATGTGATAATAGTTTTTAGGGCGTAGTAGAAATATTAGAAGCAGCACATGAGAGTTTCTACCATTCCACAAATATGGTATTGAATGAATTGCCATGGTAACAATACTAATCTATCATCAGTGTTGGGGAGTAACAGATTACATGTACTTGAGTTATGTAATCAGAGTACAAATTATGAGTAACTGTATTCAGTCACAGTTAATGTTTAAGTGAGTGGTAATTAAATTACAGTTACTTGGTTGAAATAAATGGAGGTATTTTCCTGTTTTCACTTTTTTTCACATTTCACTTTTTTTTTTTGGAATTCCACTCATTGCCGGACACTAAACCAGGTCTAAACCAGGTCTAAACCCAGGTCCAAACCAGGTCTGAACCAGGTCTAAAACCTGGTCTAAACCTGGTCTAAAAACCAGGTCTAAAATCTGGTTTAAACCAAGATTAAACCAGGACTAAAACCAGGTCTAAACTACATCTTAAACAGGATTTAACAGGACTAAATCCTGCTGTGTGGACGTGTCTCCTCGTCTTCTATATAATATTTTTAATTTGGTTCAGTAAAGTCTGGACTTTTTTTCTTTTAGCAGACAAAACATCTTATGTTACGATATCCTCGTCTTTGCTTCTCTCCAGCAAACCAAGTAATCCAAAGTATTCAGATTACGTTACTCACTTTAAGTAACTTAATGGATTACATTACAAACTACATTTTGGGGTATGTAATCTGTAATCTGTAGGGGAATCCATTTTAAAAGTCACCTTCCCAACACTGTCTATGATCAGTCTGAAACCCATGGATAGTAGTAGAAGCAATAGTAACTAGAGTAATAAGCGTGATAGAAGTAGTATTCCAAGTACCTTTGGCGTAGTGGCTGAATTTGGCATGTGGAGAGAGACACATATCGTCTTCATCAGGAAATCGGTCACAGTCGAGAGCTTCAGGCCACGAGTGCCCCTGACAGGAGAGCGCCGGGGCACAGCTGTCCCTCACCGCCACACACAGGCTGCGGCACGGCTGGATGAACCTGCACAAGAAAATATATTCAAATTTAAACAAGGTAGGCAGTGAGCATTTCTATACTACGGTTAATGTATTTTACTACACTTCGAGCTGTTCACGAGATTCTGTGAACTGGACAACATTTTCGTTAGATTTTCTCAATTACCACTTGTGAAAATCTTTACAACGGCATGTTTTTATAATTATGTGTTGATCTGCTGAATTAAATACACAACACACTACACCTACAATCCTCAGTGTTCATCTCATACTTAATTTGATCACAACTTTTTAAATCCACTGTAAAAAAAAACCCTAAAAAACTTGTAAAAGCAAACATGGCACAAATGTACTTACGTGTCAAGGCAGACAGGAGCGATGAGCGAGCAGAGGAAGGCTTGGGCCTGTGGATGGCATCCTGTTTGCAGAAGAGGCCTCCAGTCTTCAGAACGAGGCACAACTTCACTCTCCAAATTACTGTGTCCCAGGAAATTGGGTAAACGCATCTCTGAGTACCCAACATCCTTACACACTTTCATCTGGTTTGGTATGGCAACGCAGCGAGTGGACTGTCCAAAATCGAAAGCCACGGCAGGGCAAAGCAAGGCGAAAAAGACAACCAGGATAGCCATATTAGTAGTAGTAGTAGTAGTAGTAGTAATGGTAGTAGTAGTGTCACTTGTAGCCAGTGCAGAACTTGACTGAATAAGTGGATATGGATGTGTCCTTTATATACAGGTTGCAAAGCCAGCCCAATCAGTCAGTGTGTCTGTTATCAAGTACCTATCAAAGACGCAGCACAGACGATGGATTGGAGACAATAGCTTGTTTTGGTAATGACTGGAGACACGGGGGGGGGTCACGCAGATGAGGTGAGGGGAGTGGGAGGGAGGGGGTCATGAGATGCATGAAGTTAAGCTACTGCATGGTTAGAGACAGTTAGGTCAAAAGTCAATATGAATTAATATACATGTCATGAATATTTGGTAGGTTGGCCAAAATGGGGATTTGGGCTAAAAAATGGCATTTATTGTTAGTGAAGGGTTTAGCCCAGGAGTGTCAAACTCAAATTCACAGAGGCCAAAATGAAAAACTGGGACTAAGTCGTAGGATAAACTAAATATTTACTGAAAGATTTCAACAACATCTGCATGTTTTCTCTTCTTTTGAAATATGTAAGGTTAAACCTTTTCTTATTAAAACAAATGTTTAATAACAGTTTTGCTTAAACATTAAGTATAATATAAAATAATATTTTAAATAAAAAATGTTTCGATAGCCTATCTGGAGCTTTTATTTATATATATTTTTTATCACAAACCAACAACTAGTCAAAATAATAACTTCAACTATGAACAGTCAAAAATCATGAATTAAACATATCTCCAAGCTCAGTTTGCTAAACTGTGATTTACTCTGATGCACATGGTTCCAGTGCAGATACAAATAGTTGAATACTCTCTTCTTAGATACAAGTTTATCAAAGTAGTAGTATTAGTAGTAGTAGTAGTATTAGTGGTGCATGAGCCATACTGGCGCAGCAGCCGGCGGGCCAGCACTCATACATCTTTGATATGAGCTCGCAGGCCAAATATAAATACACTGCAGGCCAAATTTGGCCACAGGGCCTGAGTTTGACGTGTTTGGTGTAGCCAATACAAGGTTTAAATGTGTATCTAGTGTTGATTTTAAAAAGCACATTCCATAAATAGTTGAGAGGGAAAAAAGTCTATAAAAAGATACAGTTAAAAGGTAAGACATAGGTCTCGTTGATATTTAGGTAAAAGTTTAATAAAATAGTGTTTGTCCAACTTGTCTAGGAACAAAATGTAAATTCTGTTCAAGTAGTGTTTAGAAGAAAATGGGAAAGGGGTAATACATGCACAAGGTAAGACTACCAGAAGTTAAGGTTATGGATGACTAATACATCATCTTATATTTAAAAATATTTAAAAAGTAAATCTTGTATCTAAGTATATCTAATTTAGTATATCTATATTTAGTAAGTATATCTAAAATATTTAAAAAGTACATAAAGTGTTTGGCTGAAACTGTAGATTTGTTTGTAGTTGTTAAATCAAAAGAATAGATGGATTAAGTGAGATGTTTAGATCAAAGCTGCTGAGGCAGGAGACAGGGCTTTGCTAATGAGAGCTGTCAATTAGAATCCAGGGACACTTGTAATCCAGCGATGGAGACTGCCAGTCTGTCTACACAACTCATGAACAAACGGAGTAACAAAAAAGTGCAATATTTTAGATTTAGACTGATAAAGACAAATCTAACTGTATATAGTTAGAACAATTTGTCGCTATAGATTTTGCACTTTTGTTTCTAAATAAAGAGCAGTTGTGGCTCAGTCTCAGTTCTAGTAAACTTCTGGTTAACTATAAAACCTTTTGTTTTATTACCCATTAGTTTTTCAATGCACATATAGAGGGTACTTCAAATAAGACATTATCTAGTGTTTCTTTCATACCCAGTTTTGTGGTGTACTAGATTTGATTTAATTAGGATACTTCTCCATTTTTTAATGACCACAGTTATTCCTGACACATTTATAGAAACCAGCAGTGCTCAAATTAAAGTTCAAAACATCTTTTCTGTTTCTATGTTTTCTTAGCATTTGGGCAGTGATGCAGATTGTAGATCTGCTCCAGATGATCTTCAAAGCTGCAGACCAGTGCAGCAGACTGCTCTGTTAGTTCCCCGTTTGTCCCAAAACATCAAGTCTCTGAAGTAACAAAAGAGCCACATTAGAGCCCCATCTCATTTGTCTGTCTCCTTGTAGAGATGTGTATCTGGATTAAACGCCTGGGGGTCTTTCAGGACTTTCTCCCATGGACAAGGTGCCTCTCCTGGACTGGAGACTGGGGTCTGGGGTCTGGCCTCTGCATCGCTCCCGTCTGCAGCCTCCTCCAGCTAACACAAACTTTCACAGCCTGGTCTGATGCCTCTTATTCAGGTAGACGAGTGCAGACCATCAGAGGGGACTAACTGGGCAATTAGACTCACACACCAATTTGGGAGAACAATGGGCCCCGACATTTAACACAGGGCCCCTGCCAGGAGCTCAGCGGGGGACTGTTGTTCGGGCTAATGGCTCAAGAGTAGACACCAAGTCTGTCCTCCTGAGTGTGGCCTGCCTCCACTTCAAGTGAATACAGCACGTAGGTTAGACACCTGACAAGACTTGGATGGTAAAGTGACTAAAATATAATTAGAAAAAACATTTTATAGAGAAAAACTTTGAAAGAAATTATAACAAAAATAATTGGAAGACTTGATTAGGTGTCAACTAGATGGGAAAAAAAACCCAAAACGTCCTGATTCCTTCCTCCTTCTACCTTCATGTGTACTTAATCAGTCTGTATGTTTACAGTAGAATATTATTTGCTTTATTTTTAGATGATTAAAAATAGTGAGGTTGCAGAACAAAGGAGGTAAACTGAAGGGTTTGGAGAAGGAGGAGAAGGTCAAATGAATGAAATAGAAAAGCAATAGAATCATCTCAACTTCTTAAAACATATATATTATATATATATATATACATATATGTGTGTGTATATATATATATATATATATATATATAATATATTAAATCCAAATGTGATTGATTATAGCTTCCCGAGGCTGAATCAAATCACCTGACTGATACTTCAAAGTGAAGAGAGACCTGGAGGGGCCTGGCTGTCTGTAGCATCCTGCACTGAAGACTGTCTGCTGCCTGCATACGACAGGAGCCTGAGCCCATTTGCCTGCCTCCCCCTCCTCTCCATCTCTCTGGTGTCCCTCTTCCTGGGGGGCTCCACTGGGACTGACAGGCCCTGTGCAGACTGACAGTAGCACTCAATTGTCACATCCAGTCTCCGCCAGGGCTGAGGCTGAAGCAGACGCAGCCACACCGAGGTGCACAGACACAAGGACATCACACATTTGTGGAGCAAAAAGAAGAATAAAACTGAATCCAAGTAGCATCAAATATACCAGCACTAAATGATAGACGACCATTACAAAAAGAGGGCAAGATCAGTTCTGAAACTGATAACTCAAACCAGGATCATAACAGCTTCCAGGACTGCAGGGTTGGAGCACACTGACAGCAAACTACAAATAATTGTTAAAAAGTTGTTGATAAGTAGGGTAGGCAAAAAAGAACAAGTAAAGTGCCTTGTGCAACACTCCAACATTTATTTTTGAAAAGTAGAATATTTGTAGAAACAATATGAACATGTAAACAAATTGCAGACAAGAATCTGCTGCGAGATGTCACCCTCTCATGAACTTAGAGCTTCTGTAACTCTGTCAGAGGTAAAAGGAAATCATTTTTAAATGGCATTTGTAATGTGTAAACATTTAATATATGAATGAATGAAATTGTGTAGAACGTAACACATACATTGGAGTATCTTTGAGGGAGGGAGGAGGATCACAGCCAAGATAAGCTCCATTGATGAAACTGTACTCCAGAAGGCACCTAAAGCAAGGATCCTAGAAATAAAAATATGTTCTATCTTAAATCATTTTAACATCTGAATATGAACAGTGTTGGGGAGTAACAGATTACATGTACCGGAGTTAAGTAATCAGAGTACAAATTATGAGTAACTGTATTTGGTTACAGTTACTGTTTCAATGAGTGGTAATTAGTTACAGTTACTTGGTTGAAAGAAATGGATTACACGGCGGTATTTTCCTGTTTTCACATTTTGGGCTTTTTTTTTTTTTTTTTTGGTAATTCCACTCATTGCCGGACAGTAAACCAGGACTAAACCAGGTCTAAATGTGGTCTAAATGTGGTCTAAACCAGGTCTAAACCAGGACTAAACCAGGATTAAACCAGGTCTAAACCAGGTCAAAACGTGGTCTAAACCAGGTCTAAAACCAGGTCCAAACCAGGTCTAAACCAAGTCTCAAACCAGGTCTAAACCAGGTCTAAAACCAGGTCTAAACTATGTCTCAAACAGGATTTAACAGGACTAAATCATGCTGCACGGACGTGTCTCTTTTATATAATATTTTTAATTTGGTTCAGTAAAGTCTGGGCTTTTTATTTTCTTTTAACAGACAAAACATCTTATGTGAAGATTTCCTCATCTTTGCTTCTCAACAGCAAATCAAGTAATCCAAAGTATTCAGATTACATTACTCACTTTAAGTAATTTAATGGATTACGTTACAAACTACATTTTGGTGTATGTAATCTGTAATCTGTAGGGGAATACATTTTAAAATGAATTATGCAAGATTTAGATGAAAGAAAAAGCTAAATCTGCAAACTAAAAAAATGCCTTAGTGAGTAACAAGTCAAAATCTACAATGAAAAATTCTAAATTCTAACAATATAAAAAAATATATATATACATTGAGGATTGTAGTTTTTTTTTTTTTTTTTGTAGTACAACAGAAGATAAAGCATGTTTTACAGATAGGGAGCGTATTACTCACTTGAATAAGGATGTGGGGATTTCCAACGATGATGAGGAGAGCTTTAGACCGAGTGATGGCCACGTTGAAGCGTTTGGGATTGCTCAAAAAACCGAGAGAGCTTTGCAAGTCATCACTGGGCACAGATTCATTAGAACGCACCTGTTATCATAAAACAGTATATTCAACTCTTTCACAGAATTAAGAAAATACAGTTGTCAATAAATAAAATAATTAATCAAAGAGATATATTGTAATGGTTCATGATATTTTTGTGAGACTTTTAATAATACAATATCCTGACATTTTGGTTATTGTTACATCCCTAGTTAAGAAATTCAGTAATATTCAGTTTCGCTAGCATCAACTTAGTTAGATTAAATATTTCTATAATTGAACTTGGTAATACATGAACTTCAAGGAATAGGAATATGTGTTGTGATGGTACACACAGTGGAGAGGATGATGACCAGATACTCTCGTCCTTGAAACTCTTCCACTGAGCCGACCTTAATGTCCGACAGGCCGACCTTATTAAGCAGCAGACGGATCTTCTCACACTGAAAACCAATGGAGAAATACAAAAAGTTACCATCCCCTGTACCTACTCGCCTCACCAGGGAAGTACAAATGTACAAATTACGACACAGAAGGCAAGGACAAGTTCCATAGCAATTTCTAGGATTAGAGGCACAAGAAGACACATTTTACTAAGGGTAAGATAAAGCTGTCATCAAAAACCTGAAATAATTCCATATTTCCAGAATGGCATTTCCAGAATCTTCACATAACCATAAAACTGCCTGTGTGTTCTGACCTGTTTCCTGTAGGGGGCGATGATGCCGATATCTGAGGGGTTCACAGGTTCGTAGAGCTTCTTGGCGAGCTGGCAGCAGTAGAAGATCACCTGCACCACCTCTACAGGGTTAAACCAGGATGGGTTGTTTCCTTCCCTCATCTCTGTGCCCTGAGACAACACATAAAGAGACATGGGACATAATAATAATAGAACTTGCGTTAATAGTACAGAGCATTGATTCTCTAAAGTCCAGATTTAGTTCCATTAGGAACCTTGTTTAATTATAGATTATATATACACATGCCACAAGAAAAGGTAGGCTCCATGAGACTGTATGTGATTTTACATGACAAGATCTTTTGCCACAGCCGTCTACCCATTTCACGTAGAATGTACTTAGTCAACTAAAAACAATGAACAGCCATCAACAGAAAACATTTTGGTGACCCTGGTAGTATGTTCCAGGTGCTCCTTTTTTCATATACAATCTCCAAGTTGTATTTGGAGTGATTCTTGAATGTTTGAGCAATCTTTAATCGCTTATTTTCAAGATACCATATTGCCAAATCTCATTTTTCTTCTTCATCAGTGATATATGTAGGATTCTGCAGCGTCATCTAGTCATCTGATTGTAGTTGCCATCTTTGTTGTGACAACGTTTGCAGCAATGTCTACTCCCCCTGAGCACCACTGTTTTCTAATGGGGAAGTCAGTGAACTTATTTAAATTTTTTTTTAATTAAGTCATTTTAGTCAAATGCTGCAAATGATAACATAATGAGCCACAGGTGTCACAGGTTATAACTATGTAGCAGATACAAGCATAATATGTCAGCTTTAACCAACTTAACAGAAAGACATGAACCTCACCCTGACTCCGTGGAAGAGCAGAGGAAATCCTTTTTTGGGCAGAGCCTTCCACTGACAGAGGGACTCGACCACAGAGCGCGGCGCCTTCACACACAGCTCGCCATCATAGAACAGTCTGGAAGGCAGCATCAGCAGAGCCTCATGGGAGCGGTAGTTATAAACCAGTTTAGTCACCTGCAGAAGAAATGGAGATTTCATTTGCACTGAGGCTGAGGATTTTAGTTTTAGTATGGTTCTAAATTACAATAATTTAGATACGTGTGAGTCAAGCTTTTATACTCAAAAACGTTGGCGAATGCACCCTTTTTGCTTGTATGCTGATAGGCCCTTAATGCTGCTGCTAAAACGGTTCCTGTTTTTGTCTTGAATCTGTATGGCCACAAAACTTACACAGAAATATACGCAATTTTCTAGTTAAAATATGCTATTTTTGTCTACCCCAGAGAGTAACTGCAGGACTTAACAGACATAGACACCAACTGAACAAAAGCTCCTAAATCTGACATGGTAAATAAAGTAATCAAACCAAAAGCCCAGCCCAGTGGAAAATATACTCCATCACATTGTTTTAAAGAGACAGCACTATTTCTGTGTGTTTACTTAAGTATGCACTGCACTCACCAGTCTGGGGTTGTATCCCAACTCATCTTGGGAGTACAGGGGGTTGGCCATGAGCCTCTCCACCAGAGAAACACCCAGACCAAATGTAGTCGCCATTTTAGATTTGACAATCGGACCCAACTGACGAGGGTCTCCAGCCAGCACTATCTGCACAACACAGTGAGAGAAACCACCACTTAACCAGCTAAGAGTTCAATGCCAATGTGCATTTGGAATAGTTATCTACATGAAAACGTATAGTAGATATAGTAAAAACAAGAGTATTTTGTTACAAGTACATGCACCAGATTATTTGCTAAGGAAGGACACTTTGATTTGTGATTCATTTTATGGGGCATGTTCTTCCATTCTTCCTACTGATCTGCACAGGCGACAGACATAAACACTTAAAGTAAAGCTTAACATATTCACCTGTCCATCCTTCTCAGAAACAAGGCTTATGGGGATCAGGGCTTCTGGCTCCATGGCTTGACCAGCTTCATCTAGAAAAACGTGGGTAAAATGGCCAACTCTGCATGGAAATAAAACTCTAATGAAAATCTAATCAAAAGTTACATTTTTATATAAAACATATCTGAAACACAAATCATGATTTCATGATCACCCCTTGATTAATGAATTTATGAAAAAGAAATTATATATATCAACAGAAAAACAATTGAACTTTCAGAACCGGAATTTCCAATCACTGTTCAGCCCAAACTTACTGCAGTCCGACATTGGGGAACATGCCAGCGCTAGAGCAGGTGCTGACCACAATCCTGTGAAAGGAGGCGTGTCTGATGTCCTCTCCGGCTCGGGAGTAGACCCTCAGGACATCTGGGATAGACTGATCAAATACACACACAGGATGGACAACACAAATAAACAGAAAATCACCTTTGATTAATAGTTATACTAAGTATTAACAAACCACTGCATTACCAAGGCCTACACAAAAATCCATCTTGATTATTTAGATCAGGGGTGTCAAACATACATACAAACATAATTCAAATATTTTAGAAGAAAATCAGCCGAGGGCCAGATTAAAGGTCTTGGAGGGCCGGATCTGGCCCTCGGCTGATTTTCTTCTAAAATATTTAAATTATATTTTCTATTAAAATATTGGTAATTTTCTGCGGTGCTTAGCACAGCAGTGTCTCCAGCGTCTCTGTACGTGGCCCCTCCCACCAGAGCAGCACAAATGAAGATTTGTCTCTTTCCAAACGCTCTTAAAGGACGATCGTTTTGACTGTTGACCGTGACACCCTCATCAGAAAAATGTTCAAAATGAGAAAAGTGGAGCCGAGTGCAGGATTTTCCAAGAAAAATTGACTTATTCCTATTGACATACAAGTTCATGTTAAAACATTGTGTTGAAATAGCATTTTTCTTAAAGTTTCAGGTTGTTCATAATATTATAATATTTTGTAAAAGAAAGAGTTCATCAATTAAAAAAGATTCCTGTAATAGATTTGTGTTTCTCTGCACAGATATTTGAACTTACTGTTATTTTTGGGGGATATATGTCATGAGTTTTCTGATCTGGCCGATCTGGGATCAAATTAGGTTGGATACGGCCCCCAGACCAAAATTAGTTTGACACCTCTGATTTAGAAGATAAAAGAAGCAGAACTCTTTAGTGCGAAGAGGGTACTGCAAAAATGTGACTACACTGCTCTCGTTCAGTTCAAAGTAAAACATACTTGTAAAAGACTGTGTACATATACTGTATTTTTCAGACTACAAGTCTAAGTTTTTTTCATGATTTGGCTGGTTTTCACACTGAAGCGGTGAGAGGTTCTAGTCTTGTGTGTGAGTATCTGCTGCTCCTGTTCCTCCTGTACCACTGTCACTTCACTCTACTGCACATGTCTCCTGCAGAAAGAGCCTCTGTCCTGTCTGTTTCCTGTCAGTCGATCGCTCCATTACTTCTGTACCACTAAAAATTTTACATTCAAACATATGCAACTGAAAATGGTAAATGAGCAGCAGAAAGAAACTTGGGTTTCTTTTCCTGGAAGTCACTGGATAGACTGACAAAGCCTGGACTTCAGTGATAACCAAAACCATCCTGAGTTGCTCAGAAGTGACACTGAGGATGAAGAATTGAATAGATATAGTGATTTGGAGTGAGATGGAGAGTTTGGCAAACTTGTTCTGTTCTGTTGTTTATGCTATAGTTTATCTGAAGAACTGTTCATATGTGACGTTAACAGTCTGTTGTTCTCTCTTCTGTTGTTATTACTACAACTTGACTTTCAAGATGAAAGGTCGGTTCCTGGTCTCTGATTTTATAAAATAAATTTGCCACCAGAAAGTGTGACGTATAGTCCGGCGTGACTTTATATGTTTTTTTCTTCTTCATTACACATTTTTTGGCTGGTGTGACTTATACTATATGGCTTATAGTCTGAAAAATATGTTAATCATGTATTGTTTCTCTGGATTCTAAACAGTTGCCATCAGCCATGAAAAAAAAAACCTATTGGTCAAATCTGTCTGTTTGACCAATTTTCTTTATGTTTGGCTTTGAAATTAGTTTGTGATTGATTATACAGCAATTCCATGTGTGATAGGGCGACAGTAGCTCAGTTGGTGGAGCATTCGCCCACTGTTCTAAAGGTTGGCGGTTCGAATCCAGCTCTCAACATAAACATCACAGGTTGAGTGGTCAGATCCACTGACCCACAGGTTGGCTGGTGTGATTCCAGCTCCCACAGATGAATGCTGTCCTTGGGCAAGACACTTAACCCACCTTGCCCACAGTGTCTGCGTACACTGGTGTGTGAATGTGTGTGTGAATGGGTGAGTGGTTCCTTGTTGTAAAGCGCTTTGAGTGCCTTGAAGGTGGAAAAGCGCTATAGAAAAATGTGACCATTTACCATAAATATTGGTGTCTATTTTCACTATTGATCGTACAGTAATAGCACCAAGCTGGATAATAATATCCCATCTGAATTTTTTAATGGTTGTTTTTTCTGTAATGGAAAATGTCCTCCTTTGTGCAACATCGAGTACATCACCACAACATGATCTATTATTTATAAGAACAGCTCAGAACAGGACTGCCCCTCCATCTGCCCCTCACAGCTGCACAGCCGTAAACCACACACACGCTCCTTTTGATCCTAATACATGAGGTGCAGCAGTTTAGTGGATTTTTCCAGGTGAGCTGCACTACCTCCTCTTGCCTGCAGGTAGCGTTGACACGGGCCAAACTGGCAGAATCCAGGAAGCCGCTGTGGTGCAGTCTGATACAGATGAGGTCAGCTGCGCTGTTGGAGGGAGTACACACCAGCAGGCGGCTACTGGGCACGAAATGGTACACCTGAAAACAAAGACATAATGTGGGATCTGAGTTTAATGGTGCACTTTGTAACTTTTCTGGTGGGGAATCTGCAATCTGTTAACTCCATGGAGATTTTATTGTTTTACCAGGAATTTTCCACAGTATGGCATTAAATGGTAAAAAGTGATGGGACAATGCAAGGCAGAAACACTTCTATACTATACAGTAGTATAGAACATTCCAGGAACAGAAATAAAATCTCAGTTTAGACAAGCAAGTGGTGGAACTCCACCTGAAATGTTACATAGTGCACCTTTCTGTTGCCACTGAGCACTTTCGTCCTGTAAATACACTGCATACTCTCTTATATTATTTAATTATCAACATGGATCAGGACTCACAGATACAAACACAGGCGGTGCAGAAAGCGCCGTTGTCTGCATGATTAACATGAAGTTGCAGTGCTAACTAGCAATATTGTCAGTCTGATAATCCCTCTATACCCACCTGCAGTATGGCCTCTATCAGAGTGATGGTTTTTCCTGTGCCTGGGGGTCCAAAGAGGATATATGGAGTGGGCCGACACTCTCCTGACAGAATCCTCTTCACTGCCTCCCTCTGTGCTGTGTTCAAGTCCGGATTAAAAAAACGACCTTCACAAGGAACACGTTTGGAAGGCGGGGAACTATCTGCAAGAAAACACTGGATAGTAATTATGATGTTTTAAAATGTGTGCTTCTGAATAGCTGCTCTTTTACTTATGTCTCTTTAATCTCCAAGTATGTCTGTACTCATTGATGTATATCTTACACAAACACGTGCATTTAGTACTGTAATGTTGGGTTTTTTGATAACTATCCATCACATTCTTTGTATAATTATTTTTGTGCTTTATTAGTAAAACGCAAGTAAAAAAAATATGTTTCTGCTTTTTAAACCTGTGGGGAATCTTTACTAATCAACATTATTTATACAGCACGTTTCCTACAAAAATGCACAAATTGCTTCACAGAAAAATAATGAATAACAAAAAACAGTTACAATAAACCTAGTTTAACAGAATGGAGGAATACAAATACCTTTAGTCTGTGTTGCCTTTGATTTCATGTCAATAGAAATACTTGAAATCTTTCCATTTTCCATGACTTGAGCCTGAAATCACAAATTAAACCTATGTATAATACCAATACTGAAAGATCGTTTTATTGCTTGTCACCTCATTGTCCTCCTCTTTCTCTGTTTCCAATTCGTCCAACCACTTTCCCGTCCACTGAGGAGCTTGGACAGTTACTCTGGTTGGAAAGAGGACTGCAAAAAAAAAAAAAAAACAACAACAAAAAAGAAACCAAAATAATATAATATTTACAAAATTCATCATTAAGCTTCTTAAAAACCTTACTTTCTGCAAATGGTTTGACCTGATCCAGAGCATGGTGACACCGTCTTGAGGTCAATCTAAAAATAATGGTCATTATAAAGATGCACTATGTAACTTTTCTGGGAGAGTCTGCCACCTGCTTGTCTCCAAGCTTTGCCTGGTTTGTTATTGCAAAGCAATAACATTTTAGTCAATCAAGTGGTAGAATACCCTCCAGAAAGTAAGTATAATGCAAATGTAGAAAGCCAATTTAATCAAGTTATGCTTAATTATAAAAATATAAATTCTTTGTTATTAATTGTTTTTAACACACCTATTGTAGGAAAACTCTACATCTAAAGGCTCTCCAAGGTAACTGCGTTGAAATTCAAAGTTCACTCTTAAACCCACATCGTCACCATTAATCTGAGAGAAAAAGAGACATTTCATTTAAAGAAGTGTTAAATTAATCTTACATTTTGATGACACTTGATATGTGTAAATATATTTATGCAATTAAGTGAAAATAAAATCAACAATCAACAACATCAATGTCTTAATACTGTGAGTTTGTTTCACATCCTTATTAAAGGTTGTATGGAGGATTTTTTTTTGTTTCAAGTTGTCAATGATAGCATTATAGAGGTGCAGTAGCCTTGTAATTATGATGACCAAAAAAAAGAGAATAAAAATTCATCAACTCTGGACGTGGTGGGGCTAAACATTTGCCAATAGATAACGACACTGCCTCGTTATCTGTTAGCTGACAGGCTGTCAATCAAACTCCCTACGTTTCTAGCGTAACTGACTTGCCTGCGCCGCCGGTACGTGGTTTACGTACGACTGTCACGCAGTCCACAGACGCAAGACGCACAGACGCTGTTTACTCCACCAACGCAACAGTTCTTAGCAGCTTTTTTTGACCTATATCTTCCTCGCACTTAGCACAAAGTTTGTTGCAATGGCGACAAGAATCCAGGATCAGTTAGCCACAAAAGAAAGTCCGTTTTTGAGGTCGCTGAAAGAAGAAGACAAGGGGAAAAGCAGCGAAGCCAAACTAAGGTGATTCTTGAAGATTCATTCCAGCGATGGCGCGAGGGTCTAAAGACTGACGCATTGGTCGCCAAATTACTCCTGGACAGGTCACTTCTGCTTATTATGAAAACGTACTTTATTTCCAAGAGCTAGACAAACGTTTTTCAGGACACGAATGTGATATCCTATGTCTGAAAACGTAATTTTCAAGGCAAAGAAAGAGTCCGCTTGCTGCTGCGTGTTGTAGCTAGTTCATTCGCACGGAATCTCCGCGCAACCTTCTCTGCACCCCTTTCCTGCTCCTCTCCCCGCTGCCCGATCCGCTCTTCCCCCTGCTCCTCACTTCTCCGGGCACGGAATCTCCGCGCACCGCTCCCCTCTCCTCTCTCCTCTCTCCTCTCCTCTCTCCCTGCTCCGCTCTTCTCCCTGCTCCTCACTTCTCGTCCGTGCACGAAATGTCCGCACACCCGCTCCCCCTCCCCCCGCTCCTCACTTCTCCGTCTTGCCTAACCAACACTGTAGTTAGTTGTTTACAAGTCATGTGCAGCACCGGCTGTAAACAAACCTGTTTCTGGCATAAAGAAGAGGCGGGAGGAGGCGTTTCTACGTAGGGAGCTGTAGGGGAGGGGGGGGGGGTTTCACGCATGCGCAACATTTGAAAAAGGACAAACAGTCGCTGGATTTCTCGTTCCTTGGAAAATCCTCTATACAACCTTTAAGGGCATTAATGAACTAAATATTATGATCAAGCCTTGTACCTCTGCAACATAACTGATAATCTCCATCACCTTGCCCCCGCTGACAGGTTTCTTTAGAACTACTTTGTCACCTGCAAAAAATAAAATAAAATAAATAAAATAGAACTTAAAAGCCAGTTTAGTAAGACTTTTTTTTTTTAAACTGAAACACAGAGAATGAAATTTTCAGTCTCAGTCCCAAATCAGATCAAATACACAGCATCAAAGGACGACATCTTGACCTGCTCCATATTGGAGCAATGCACTACAATTTATATATTCTGGTTTAATAAAAGTGATCCATTTAATTTAGCAGGGCATTTTTGTCAACTAAAAATAGGCAAAAAAATTTAAGTTCAGTTTACGAAAAGACTACGGCTAAAACTAAATAAAATGTCTTAAATTTGACACATGTCCCTCACCTATATTGAGGCTGGGTCGGCCCTCAGTCAGCCCCAGTACCTGTAAGTACAGGTAGGTGGAGCCCTTTTTGAGGAGAGCTCCGTTTATGCTGAACTCCTGTATCTCCTGTTCTGCCTGAAGCTCCTCCAGCCACAGGAGTGTGGAAAAGCGAGCGTGCATGTTAGACGCAGACAGCACCTGGTACATGTAAACAGAATATCAGTACAGCCAACGAAACAGCAGTAGAAATACTGTGTAATAGGTGGTGGTTTTAGGGACTTTTTGACTTCTGCTTAGAATACAATTGGCAACTCTAACTCCAACTAAGCCTGGGTTATTTGTCCCGAGACTGGTTTACTTTGTTGTTCTATAAAAGAAGCTAAACTTGGTCAGTCACTGTGGGAACACCATGCTGGAGCTGAGCCAGGACTGAGGAATGGTCTAAACTTAAATTCACAAGTTTATTTCTAGTTGAATATCAGCCTGGCTTTTCCAAGCTATTTGGCACCAACTTCCCACCGGTTAAATCCTAGTATAGTTCTTGTTTGTTAGCTTAACATGGGTGAGTGGGTAGGTACTTTATTTATCCTGAAGGAAATTCATTTTTCAACAATGATTAAAAAAAAAAAGTTATATTTAATATATAATATGCAAAAGTTGAAATAAAAAAAATTAATTGGATATTTTGTATTTGTCGTATTTTTTTCTTTTTACAAATGACAAATCTCATTAATGTCTTGTGTTCTCTCACTTCCCCCAGACTGGGCTGTACCACCAGCACATCGCTCTGCCCCTCCACACAGTCTTTAAGAGCCTGAGGCACTGGGAAGTTTGGGAGAAAGATCGGCAAACGCCTTCTGGTGAATCTACGTTAGAGAAACAAATGAAATATTTTAGACGACAGATACAGATAAGTTATGCACCTTGTAAGGCCTCAAAAATATAGTTTTTAATAGATTAAGAGAAACTACAAGTGTCCACCTATATATAAATGGGGCTTCAGTCAAAAGTGCTAATCTTTATTTACATACCTTAAGGTTTATTTATAATTTATCACCAAAAATAGCTGCTTGTTAGAATTTATGTTCTGAAATAGCATATCAAAAATAAAAAATAAAAATTCAGGCCCCTACCCTCTATCTGAAATCAGGTAGTCAATCATGTAAAAACTATTTGATTCTAATGATATATTGGCCTCTTGGTTTGGATATGAATACATGAGTTGTGTTACTTCGGAGGGTCTTTGGGAGTATTGACAGTGATCACATGGTCATAGACGGGAGCAGAGGAAGCTCTTCGGTCCAGAGGAACATAAGGGACAGCAGGCTTCAGTAGAGCCTCATCCTCAGAGCCTACTGTGACATCCAGGCGCCTCCCAATGGTGAAGGAAGAGAAGTGCAACAGCAACAGCTCAGCACAACAACCCAAGATCCTGACAAAATAACACACGCAACTTACAGAAACAAAAACAATTTAAAAAAAAATTCAGTTTGGGGACTGAAGCACATCTTAAATAAGTTAAACAAAAAGATAAAATTCAGAAATTTAAATGGTTATACAGGTAATTAACTACCATTTACTACTTTGATACTGTGATAATACTTTGAACATAGACTTTTTATGTATTTATCTTTTGGCTACATTAATAGCAAAGATTTTAGGGCATTAATTATACAAACAATCATAAGATAAAAATACATTTGGGAATTGTTCATTGAATTTTAAAAGAAACTAACTGACCAAAAAACTTGTTAGTCAATAAAATATTAGCAGTTACTTACAATAAAATAAAAAAAAAAGAAAGATTTTAAGTAATAATCATAGTTTAAACTGGAAAGCTTGAGCTATCTGAAAATGATTTGTTCTAGCAGCATGATTTGTCAGCCCAAAATGAAAAATGCACTCTGTTTCCTGATGGAATAATCAAGTTAGTTACATCTTTTAAAAATAGTTTGAAATGTCCACAAACATCCAAATTCTACATATCTCATATTAAGACATACTTACTTTGCGTCACAGGCCACAATGATGGGCAGCTTCTCTCCAGGTGGGATCTCCACCTCTCTCTCCCCTCGTCTCAAACCCACCAGAAGCTCCTTTGAATCTTCTCTATTTTCTTTTTCTCCTTCTTTTGTGGTACTACTTTCTTCTGCGGAGGTATCGGGGGGAGCTTTGTTTGGATCTTGCAAAGGTGTTTTTTGTTGCACTAATTTGGACCCGTTGAGGCTGACCAGAGAGAACTGTTTTTCTGAGTCCCAGTCGGCAAACTCACAGCATTTCAGCGTCTGGGTCTCAAGACCTTTATTTCTGTGTAAAAGCATTAGATAACATGGTTAATATTAGCACTGAATCATTTGGGAAAAAACTATTTAATTGTAAGTTTACTGACAACCATTGTGACTGTGATTAGATTTGCAATTTATGTTTTAATTATAGCATTCTGTTTGGAGTTCACATTTTAAAACATGCACAGGACTGACAAAAAGACTAATGTAAACTGACAAACAAATACAAAAATTACATTTCAAAACATGTTTGGACAGACCTCAACTACAGGGTTAGCTTTTTTTTTTACACCATGGCACAGATTAGTGTGTGTTTGTGTGTAGAAAATGGCCTTTGCAACTTGTCAGTTGTGTCTATTAAGATTGCACTTTCAGTCTTACTGCTTAATCTTGTAGTCGTAGTTAACAAATACTAACTAGAGCTACACAATATATTGAGTATCAGAGTTGGTACATTTATCCAGTCACAAAGCCTGCAACTAACAACAGAATATCCTCTGCAAAGAACAAAATATCCTGTCTTTGTATGCAAACCTTGTTGTACCTGTAGTTTAGAGCTCTACATGTCCTGAAATGCAAAGGAATCTTGCATTAATTTATCAGTTCATAGTTCAGTCTTTTCTCAAATGTTAGACTCAATGCTCTGATGACGACAGTAGCACAGTGGTGTGCATGAGCGATCAGTGGTGGTCAGAGAGGCCGAGTGCGTGTCATTCTGCCCCAGGGCAGCTATGACTACAACAGTAGCTTACTACCATTGAGTGTGGAGTGAATGAATAATGACTACAGAGTAGTGCTTTGAGGAAAAGTCTTAATCTGACAAGAATGGGATATCGACAGCTATATAATGTATTTAGTAGTTTGAGAAACACCAACCTAAATTGTTGTTTTCAGTTAATGCTGTGTCAGATACTTACTGAATCCAAATGACCATATTTCTTTGCTCCCCCATCATCAAATCCCCAAAGTTTCCATAAGTCGACACTTCTAGTCCTCCTTTGTTTCCCAAAAGGACCATGAGGTCGGCTTCAGAGTATGGCACTACTGCAGACTTCTCACTGAAAGTGCAACAGTCAGAAGATGGAAGAAATGGTCTTGACTATTTCATTTAAATAAAAATATGGTATAGTTGTCTCTTAAGAGGTTATGGGTTTTCATACAGTTTTTTTTTTTTTTACTATGGCCCATGAGTTTGAAAGAAAGCATATTACAACATCAGTGTATCACAAAAACAATATAAATGTAGAGCAAAAATAACAAACAAAAACATATTGAAATTATAAGGGAAACCTAAGCGCAACATTTAAAATAAGATTTTCAGTCATCAAAAAATATAAAAAAAATAAAAGAGATTAAATAAAAAGAGATGAAATAAAGTCTTAGTCCTAGTCTGAGTAAACTGGATATTAATACATGCAGTAACAGTATCCAAGTGATTTAAAACATACAGAAGTTATATATCAAAATGTACTATACAGACCAAGATACAGACCAAAATCTAGGGATGTAAGTTAACTCAATTTTATATACACACCGTTTAACCCATATTATACAACTGTCAATCACCAATTGTCTTATTGAACAGTTTTAGCATGTCAGTGGTACAGTGTTCCATGTGGCATCAGATCAGGTATCCAGCACAATCATATCACGTTTACCACTTCTTGTGTCATGTTCCTACCTTGGTCCACAAGGGGCGATGCAGAGGGCTCTCCAGCTGTAGAAAGACTGAGTGCTTTCCACCATGACCAGGTTAACAAAGTCCCCTGGTGTGGGCTGGTAGTTTGCAGGAAGGAGCAGAGAATCCAGGCTAAAGAAAATGGTGTTCTCCACTACCCCATCATTAGCATACACACTCGTCACTTGAACCTGCAAATAAAAATATATATAACAAGAGCCATCCATCACATCAACATAAAAGGGTATGACTGTTTTGATTTGTCAAGTTTAATGCTATTATTAGATCATTTTGCATTTTATTTCTAGCTGTGTTGGGGGTGCAAAAAAAAGAAAACAAAAAACTAATAAAATCCATATTTAATTAAAAAAGGTAGTGAAAGTGACACTGTTAAAACAACAAAATAAACCACTAGAGATGTCAATAAACCTGCTTTTAAAATGTTTTGACACTAGAAATTACATTTTTTTTTGTCAACTGGAGGTTTTCAGATTTTAGAATGTGATGATGTCATAAGCCAAGATTGAGCAAAAGCCAGTTTTCCCTTTTAATTGCTTCACCATGAAATATCAACATATCAATATAAATAGAAAAATGCACAAATGTCAATTTTAGTGACGAGACCCCAGAACTCGCTGTATTACAACAAAAATCTGCATTTTAAGACTATTTATTTTAGGTCCATCCACATTCAATATTATTGGCCTATAGAATGTTGGGATGTCATCTGAAACCCAGCAGTTGCAGTGGGGGTCTGGTTGTTCTAGTTGTTCACGTGGTTATTTGGGAGGTTCAGGCAGTGTTTTCATTTGGAATGTTCCACAATATTACATTAATCTTATTCACATGGTAACATGCAGGTGAGGTCACAAGGTCAAGTTACAAGTACTGTCCTGTGGAACATTCCAGTGACAAAGAAGTCACAGACCTCCCACCAGAAACACTGCATCGTTTCTATGGAATGTGTAAAGTAAGAAAACAGAGTACAGTCTCTGCCACTGCTGACAACAGAATCACCCAAATTGCTTTAATAGCCACATTACCTTGTCCAAGCGTTTGTAGCGCAGAGGGGCCACAGACTGAGCCTGTGTGGTCCACTGACTCGGGTTAATGACGTATTTGGCTTGGACCCAGTCTCCCTTCATCGGCTCATACCCTCCAGACGAGAAGAAAAACACCAATGACAAGTAAGTCAGACGAATGTCAAAGAAACAAGCAAATAAGAGGAGTGTCCAATAAATCATCATTCTATATCTTTTAGTCCAGCCATTCTTAACCATAGGGCCGGGGCCCAAAGTAGGGCTTGGACCACCTCCTTGGGGGCCCAACAATCAGTACAATATAATGCATCTAATATGAGATAGGGCCCCAGGTTACTTTGTTCAGAAAAAGTAGGGCCCCAAGACTGAAAAGGTTAAGAAGCCCAGTCTACTGAAGAGGCAAAAGGCTGCTGTCAGTGGATGACTGGGCTCAAATTATGAGGTTAAACACATATTTAATAATAAAACATTTTATTTATCATCACCTTTGTAGGCAATCAAGGAGGACAATTTACCAACGATTATAAAGACACAAACATACAATTGGCAACAGTAAACTACTATTATTATTCATTAATTAAATTAATTAATCGTAGATAAATAAATGAAATTCATTGAATGAATGAATCATTGGATTTCTATAGCGCATTCCAAAACACCCAGACTGCTTTACAGTGCAAAACTCATTAACTTCACACTAGGTGGTAAGTCCACAGCAGCCCTGTGATAGACTGATGGAACTGAGGCTGTCTATTTGCTCCATCAGCCCCTCCGATCACAACTAATACTCATGCACACAGCATTTTCATACTAGGCAATGTGGGTTAAGTGTAATGCTTAGGGATACAACAACAGTTTTTGCCACTTGTGTCCCACTGTGTCGCCTGGTATTCCCACAGGTCTCCCAAGTTCTAACCAGCCCCAGCATTACTTGGTTTCTGAGATCTGAGGAGATCAGGCTTTGACAAGCAGGTATAGCCAACGCACTGTCCATAAAATCTTATAACTATAATATAGGTCAAGAGCATTGAAGAACTATTCAGGAAAGGTCTCATTTTGCCCCGTGTTTGTGATTCTTTTCAGTAATGATCCTTATTTAAATTATACTTTTCATACTTTTAATATAAATTAGTATCTGGTTGGTAGTATTGATTCTTTTTTCCAATTAAAACTAACATTTAAGTAAACACAACTAATTATAATAAGCATGGATGTTAAACTAAGAAAGTTAGGCATGAACCAGTGTGCATGGAGACAGACATCATATATACTCAACATATAGGTCAGGTTTGGTGCATTCACGTAATTGTATGTTATATCATGCCGTGGCTACCTTCCCAGAGACTGTGGCGTGAGAAGTAGGTGTTCTGGTTTATGTAGCCTCTTTCTCCATCGTACGACGTGACAGTGCCAATGAGCGGTCGGAGCTGCATCGTGTCCGCCTCCAGAGAGCTCTTCCCCCCGTCCTCCCAGGCATCTGCAAACTTCTCCACCTGAACATCACAGATTCCATTTACTATCACTTTTCTATAGAGCTCAGGTTTCACACCTCAGTTAGCCTAATGTTCAATAAATAAAGATTTTAAAAAGCTAAAGACTAACCTCAGCATTCATACAAAGGTAAAAGTAAGACACTAGTCTGATAAATGTATTCACCAGTAATAACCGAGCGACATATGAGGTTGTTCCACAGCTCTTTTGTTTATTTTTATCTCTATGGAGGCAAAACTGAATTAAACACATTATAATGTCAAACGGGCTGATGTGGCTCTAGAGTGGTTACGGTTTATATGTCGTAAAGTTGAATTTATTTATGCAGATTAGTAGTGCAGATAGTAATAATAATGATGATCATTTTAATATAAAAACATTAATGATTAATCGATAATCAATCATTAATTCTTCTAACGATCGATTAAGAAAATTGAATTGAATGCCCATCCCTAACCCTTAATGCTTTCCAGCCGCCTTGAGAACCATATCGGGCTGCCATACAGTTGACCACGTCTCCTTGTTTAAGACGTATTCCTCCCAGGACCTCGGCGTTGGTGAAGTAAATGGTATCATCGATCATGCCATAGTCCAGACACAGCTGAGTAACCACACTCTCTCTCAGGTGCCGAATCTCCTTCATATCTATAAACACAAGACAAATATTATTTTGTATTTTCACTGGAGTTTGAATTTAATTTAATAAATGAAAGATATAGAAGTTTAAAATCGTGACGCAGATAGAACATTCAACACATGTAGGGTGACCAAGCTTCCCCGTTTACCCAAAACAGTCCCAGTTTTGAGCTTGTGTCCCCTGTCCCAACAGATTTATACAAAACTAGTGATTTGTCCCAGTTTAATACAAGAAATATCTCAGGTGTCCCTATTTTGACCACTTTGTTAACCACACCAACAGTAAAGGGGGCATATATTGTCATTTATTTAGCTAAAATACAGAAAACTCAGGTTGAAAATGATCATAAGAAATAAAAAATGCACCATCAGAAGTCCCTCAAATTATGATTGACCCACAAAGTAAGTTAAGAATGCGATTAGTTACAGTTACACTCACTTTTCACAACTGTATTTATACAGTGTGTCTCAGTTTTGAATTTTGAAAATCTGGTTGTCCTAAATGCAGGGCAATAACATTTCATGAGAAATGTGCAGGTGACCCTCCATCAGAAAACTTACATAGTGTGTACATTTTTGTCTTTAATAAGTATCAGGACTAATAAAGCAACACTAGTATTTCATTTTCAAAACTACAAAAATTGACTGTTATGACATGTTAAAAAAAGTATCAAATATTAATTGTTGTCGCATAGTTTTATAATAAATCAATAATGGACTAAATAAAGAGGTGTTTAAGACTAGTTGAAAGTTGTCTTAGTTTCCAGACATGCTTCAATTACATTAGTGTAATTATTGACCTGTTGCGCCAGAGAAAATGTCTCCATCTCCCTCCGCTGATCTCCATAACGGGGACACGATCTTGCTGAATATATACCGCACCGCAGCGAACATCTCTGCACGTATGTCCACTTCGGTCCACTTCGGTCCACTTCTGTCCTCTGTCTCCGGGTCAAACTGTGACCACACACACATGAACTTCAGGCAAAAAC
Organism: Boleophthalmus pectinirostris; assembly: GCF_026225935.1. Lineage (NCBI taxonomy): Eukaryota > Metazoa > Chordata > Actinopteri > Gobiiformes > Gobiidae > Boleophthalmus > Boleophthalmus pectinirostris. The sequence continues at coordinate 4,199,798 of NW_026571152.1, forward strand.
ACTGAAGAGTTAGCTTTACCGCTAAACTTTAACGTTACCTTAGAGATTCACCAGTGGTCACACGGTGCGATTATTTTCTGCGATTACTTTAGTGTTAGATGAACGAAACCTGCAGAGGTCTCATGATAAAATAGAAAATATGAATTTAAATGTCGGGGATATTGGATGACAAGAGCAAAGTGATGTTAATGCGGAGAGCACGTGTACAGAGCACATGGGCTCGCGCGAGGGTCACGCGGCTGTGTAAGGTCATGACGTCATTTAAGATTACGAAAACAAAAAACAAAACAAATATATATTTTTTGTAATAAAAAATTTAAATAAATAAAAATAAAATACAGTTTTAGTAATCCAATATAATATATTCTAGATAGGAAACTTTTTTTTGCTTTTAAAATACCTTGACAAGATTTTGGTGCAAATTATTTCTGTCAGAATCTGAAGTATTCAAGTAAAAAACATATTTCTTCATGTTGTCTGCGCTGAAATAAATCATGGGACACGTAGTTCCCTATGTTTATTAGCCGTTGCCTACTAAAAAACAATGTAGGCAGCCAGTTCTCAATATTATTGAGACTTTTGACAATACAACATCATATCACCTAATAATATATCGATATTCTGGGCTTTTTCAACGGGCTTACATTACTATTTCTAATATTTTAGATTTAACTAGTTTTAGTTTAGTTTGTTAACAGTTTTCTAAATTGTTTTGATTGCATATGAAGATGCATGGAGCTTTAAAACACAGTCAAGCTTATCCAGTATTACCACATGACATCACAAGGTGGGACAGAGTGTTGTCTGTTTGAGAGAAGCTCTCAGCCTGAATATGCAGGTTTGTGTGTTAAACATATAGGATATTAATATATCATATAGGACCTTTAAAAAGTGAAATTGAGGAAAAATTACAAGAGATATCCATGCCATTTTTTGCTGTGCAATTAGGGATTGTGGACCTGTGCAACATACAACTGGAATCTTGGTTCTATCAGGTTCTACACCAAAGTTACTAGCATTTTATTTTTATTTATTTATTTACTTTTTTATTGTTGCAAATGTGTTTTCAGCACCTGTTGAGCACATTTAGACGAACTATGCAATCCTGCCTAAAAGTGGCTGAATGTTAAAAGTAGATTGAGTGGAGCTTCTTGTGTTAAAATGACTTGATTTGAAGCATGGGCTCGCTGTAGAACACAGTGCTGTGGCCAGGACAGCCCCATGGCTTTTGATGCTTTTCCCTGCATTGCTCCTAAACTTAAAGGTACACTATGTAACTTTTTGGTTGGCGGTCCGTCACCTGCGTGTTTCTTTGAATATGTCATTGATCTGCCTGGAATGTTCCACAGTGTGACAGTAAACAGCTCTACTTACATTTATTCAATTACAGGTGGTTTTACAGGTCAAAAATACCTAGAAAAACAGACATTATGACCAAGTTACAAGTCAGATCTGTTAGGGGGTCGCCTCTCACAGATCAGGGGCCTCATTTATAAAGCTCGCTTACGCAAAAATCCATGCGTGCGCGCTTCCTACGCCAACCGCGGTATTTATAAAACTCGCCTAAGGCGTGGCTCTTTGCTTAACTCTACGCCAACTCGGGACCTCCTGTAAGTTCTACGCAAAGTCTGGAGACACGGGGAAAAAGCGACACTCGTGGAGAGAAGCAGAAGTGAACAGAGTTTGAGGAAGTGTTTGATCAGAAAATCCACGTATATAGAAGAATTACCTTCTGATTTGCGCATTTAAATGTTTGGTTCGCCAAAATACAGAGAAGGGCTGTTTATTTCATTCATTATTCTCCACAATATTATACATTTGACACTCGTGCACGAGTGCGGCCACGTTCCCGGACTCGGTGTAGTGCAGAGTCTCCCACAGTCCACACCGCGACCATAGACTTCTATAGAACACAGACTGTGACCAACACAGAGGACGAAATAATGACCCGACCTGAGAGAAAAACTCTTCCCTTGGACGCAGCAGGAGCCAGGTTTTGTTTTAATGAACGCAACTTTAACACTTTTACTTTAGTCTTTACGCACCGAGCGCCAGAGTGACCTGAGTCTGCGCATGACACAAAGCCTACTGCCCGAACCTGACCCCAACCAAAATCTTCCCTAAATTTTTGTGTAATGGGGAACTCTTGTACATGAGAGCTGCTCTCTGACTGTATGAAGAACAGAATAATGCCCGTGCCCGTCCCGACTCACACCCACACTCACAGGTTCAGCAGTTTGGATGTTTCGTGTGGACTTTAATTGGCAGAATAACATCTGTATCTGATGTGTTTCATGCTAAATCTGTGTCCTCGTATCCTCGTGTGTCTCCCTCGCTTTTTTCCCTCTCCAGGGGAGGGCATCTGAATCTCTCGCACGCGCTCATAATTTGCGCGTGCACGTATCTACGTGTATATGCATAAATACAGGGCCAGTCCTCACACACATCATAGACAGACTTAAAAATATAGCGATAAAACTCTTGAAACAGCGAAAAAACACATGGGCTTTACTGCAAAGATGTGCTGCCTAAATATTATAAAAAATGATTAAATGAACAGATGAGTCATTGTTGTCAGTTTTAGTTTTGTATTTATTTATTAAACAAGGTTTAATAAAGTCTTTAATAAAGTCTTTGTCGTGGTCACGTGGTGCTGCGTGGAGCGTCCTCCTCCCTCTGTCCCGCGTGTCTCGGTCAAACCCACTGATTATCGGCTCATGTTTAGGGAAATCTCTTTCACCAGTCATTTTACATGCTCCTTTTATGGTGAGGTGGAGGTGTGGAGAGGGCGTGATGTGACATAGGTTTACGTGCGCAAATTGTAGTTGCAGGTGGGATTTATAAAGCAAAGATTGCGTGGTTTGGTGCGTGCGGTGGGTTTTCTAAATATGGAGTTTGTGTGTCGCACGCCTGTTGTAGCTACTAGGCGTACGCGCTAACTTACGAAAACTCCTGCGTAGTTTTTATAAATGAGGCCCCTGATCAGTAACTTGGTCTGGTTTGGTCTCAGTGAAGATAGAAAGGTTTAATGCCATACTGTCAAACAGCGATGACAACTCCATGGAGACAAGCAGATGGCGGCCCCTCCACCAGAAAAGTTACACAATGCACCTTTAAAATCCTCCCCACAGCCAGGTGTTTGTAATCAGAAACACATTTTCTGACAAGAAAGAAAGGGGAAAAATGTCTTGGAATGCCAATGCTATTAAACACCATATACACAGTGAAGTGATCCACAATAAATCATGATTGTTTTAAAAACCCACTGTCATGTCTTCCCTAAAAATGTATTGTTACCCTACTTGTTCCTTGGGAATAAATAAAGTTACATTGATTGATTGATTGATTGATTGATTGATTGATTGATTAGAGTGTTATGTGTTCCAGGTTGGCTCTGGTAGCAGTTTGGACAGGCCCACAGCCGTCCCTCTGTACCCCGGCATGGAGGCAGTGGTGCTGGGCTTGAGTCAGACCTCGTGTCCCTGCAGCTGGTGCTTGGCTCTCTGGTCATACTGGAAGGTTCTGTCTGTGCTGTTTACTATTGTCAACTACATTGCCCTGTGCTTGTATGACCCTGGTGTGGCCAAACGGGCCCTTTACTGTTGGTGGGTTTTCTTCTTTTTAGGCTTGGTCTCTCCAGAGATCTGACTTGTAAATTGTCTTCATGGAGATTTTCTTACTTTGACTGTAACAACCTAAAGAATGGAGTAAAAACTGATCTATCTCCATGGAAGGGGTTACAAAGTTTGTTTCTCTTCTCTATTGATACTTTGCAGCTGACTTCATAACCCCTGGGGGTGTGGTGCTAACTGAAGGCACTACTCTGTTAGAAACTCTATTAGACCCTGAGCTTTATTTTAACATAACACTTGTATTGATCATTGGCTCCTGAAAAAGTGTTGTTTATATTTTTTCCAGCAGTCTTAAAATGTTTTTGAGTGTCTAATGTGCATGGCATTTCCATAGTAACTGCTGAGCATTGCACCATACAATCCAGGTAGAACACCCTCAGCTTGATTTATTTATTTATTTATTTATTTATTTGATTGGGACAGAGCATGTTAATGAACAAACATGACAACATGAATGTAAACACACCGGATTGTAGCCTAAGGCTAATTTCCATCTGTTGTCCCAAGGGCTGGGGTCACAGGGGGCCAGACACTAAAAAATTGCACACTCCACTCATTATATAGTTCCATTCATTGCACAGTTCCCATTCATTGCACACAGAAAAACAATTAAAATCACAGTGCAGTTATACATGTGTACATGTTTGATTTGACCATAACCAAGTTTTTGTTTGAGCTTTAAAAGAGCTGTATGTGGGGCTTTCTTTCAGGGTCAGTGGAAGACTGTTCCACAGATTTCCACCTTGTACAGATAACACATTCTGACCAAAGGTGGTCCGTCTCTGGGGTATGACCAAGTCACCCCTGGTGGTGGCTCGCGTGGTTCTTATTGAAATGTCTTTACGTTTAATGTAATTATTTAATGGTGGTGGTGCCAGGGAGTGTAGAACCTTATAAATTAGACAAGTCCTTTTGAGTTTGACCATGTTGCTAAAATCCAGAAGCCTGTGCTTTTTCAGTATGTGACAGTGGTGGTGGGAAATGGGTTTTTTGTCAAGTATTTTTAGACCTCTTTTATAGAGGTTTTCAATGGTTTTATGTGTTGTGGGGCAGGCAAGAGACCAAGTAGTTAAGCAGTAATCGATGTGAGAGAAAATCATTGAATAGAAATAAGTTTTTGCAGCATTCATGTTTAAGTTATTCCTGATATGACGGAAGATCTGAATGTTAAACTGGATAACCTGGGATACTTTTTTAACATGACTTTTGAAGGATAGTGTTGAATCTAGGATTACTCCAAGGTATTTAAATTCTGAGACCAGATCAAGTTCAACTCCATTAAGAAAAACGTTTGATTGCTTCAAACGGTGTGACGTTTTGAGAAGTACATGCAGACAGTTTTTTTGGTGTTTAGCAGAAGGCACGAATCCTTGAGCCAGCTATGCACAGATGATAAGGCAACTGTGAGGTCCTCAGCAACTTGCTGAAAACTTCTGGCTTGAGTATAGATGACTGCATCATCCGCATACATCTGTGAAAATGTATTTGGACAAGCATTTGGCAGATTATTGATGAAGAGGGAGAATAACACAGGCCCAAGGATTGAGCCCTGTGGGACACCAACATCAGAATCCAACAATTGAGATTTTACCCCATCAACTACCACATACTGTTTCCTGTGTGACAGATATGATGTAAACCATTGGAGAGCTTGACTGGAGATGTTAAACTGAGTCAACCGGGACAGTAGAATCTGATGATTTACGGAGTCGAAGGCTTTCTTCAGATCTAAGAGGACAGCTCCAAAACAGGGACTCTTATCAAGCAAGCTCTTTATGTTTTCTGTTAGCATACACAGGGCAGTGTCAGTGGAGTGATGAGCTCGGAAGCCAAACTGTAGTGGGTGTAGTGAGGGTTGGCTGTTTTCTAAATGAGCTTTAAGGAGTGTGACTACCCACTTCTCAGCTATTTTAGATATAACTGGAAGTATGCTTATAGGCCGATAATTAACCATGTCTGTTTTAGCATCTGATTTAAAAATTGGTGTCACTGCAGCTATTTTCCAATCAGTTGGCACAACAGAAAATTTGAAAGACATATTGAGGAGATGGGTGATGGGTCGTACAAGAGGATCCTTAAATTCTTTCAGAAGAGTTTGTGTTTAAACCAAATGCATCAAGTGCTTTTGAATTTTTCAAGCCTGTAATTAATTTGGCAACTTCATGGTCTGAAATATCAGTGATCCTGAACATGTCCTGATCAGGGTCACTGATATGATCAGAGCAGGCAGGTGGAGTGAACTGTTGAGTGATCTCCTTTACGGAGGTTATGAAAAAACTGTTTAACTGAAAGGCTAAGGAGAGAGGCTCTTTAACAATGGAGTTATTGACATGTAGCTCCATCGTCTTTTCGTTCTTGTTTGATTGACGGCCAAGCAATTTATTTAGATGTTGCCAAATAATTTTACCATTGCCTTTTGCATTCTCTATTACATTGATGAAGAAGTTAGCCTTTGCCTGTCTTAAACTTGCAGTAACTTTATTTCGTATATGAGTGAATCTCTGTCTGTCTATAGTTAATCCAGTTTTCAAAAATTGTTTTAGTAG